>NC_092111.1:35125630-35183130 GCF_045679555.1 Salvelinus alpinus | reverse complement strand
CCTGCTCTAGCGCGCTCAGGACCTCAGACTGGGGTGAAGGTTCACCTTCCAACAGGACAACGACCCTAAGCACACAGCCAAGACAATTCAGGAGTGGCTTTGGGACAAGTCTCTGAATGTCCTTGAGTGGCCCAGCCAGAGCCCAGACTTGAACCCGATTGAACATCTCTGGAGAGACCTGAAAATAGCTGTGCAGCGACGCTCCCCATCCAACCTGACAGAGCTTGAGAGGATCTGCAGAGAAGAATGGTAGAAACTCCCCGAATACAGGTGTGCCAAGCTTGTAGCATCATACCCACAAAGACTCGAGGCTGTAATCGCTGCCAACGGTGCTTCAACAAAGTACTGAGTAAAGGGTCTGAATACTTATGTAAAAAAAAAATTTTTTTTTATAAATTTGCTAACATTTCTAAAATCCTGTTTTTGCTTTTTCATTATGGTGTATTGTGTGTAGGTTCATGAGGGAAAAACTCAATTTAATCAATTTTAGAATAAAGCTGTAACATAGCAAAATGTGGGAAAAAATCAAGGGGTCTGAATACTTTCCAAATACACTGTATCTATTACATTTGAGTAATTTATCATCCATTTATCATCAATTTTAGTAATCCATACAAATGATGCTGATTCATGATTTCGACTGGCTGAGAAAAGCTTCCAGCCTGCCTGTCTCGTCCCGAATCCTGACACGTTCATTACTATGGGACAGATGGAGACCGATATTGAAACAATGTTGCAAATGTCGGGGAGATAGACAGCCAGGTTTATAAAATCTGCGCTGTTGAAAATCAAATGCTAGTCTAAAAGAAACGGGAGATTATGTCTAGATGGTTTTTATAGTGGAGATCAAGTTTATAAATTGCCTGGCTGGACTGATGAGACAGTGGATTGGGCAGTCAGATGGAATTGTGAGTAGGCATTTCAACGTCATAGCCTTAGCCGATGGTAACTTGTGGAGTAGATACCGGCTGGAACGCAGTTTTAACCAATCAGCATCCAGGATTAGACCCACCCGTTGTATAATTAAGCAATAATGTCTGAGAACCCAGGAATTATCGTGTGACAACTCCCAACAAGTGCTGTTCTGAGTCCCGAGGCTGGTTGATGACAGCCAGTGCTTGCCTCTTTTTTGGCGGAGAACGTGACGTCCACTCATGTCATTGCTAGCTAAAATGGCACTCCAGCACTTTCTGTTCTCCATGTTAGGGGCTGCCAATAACTCTTAAGTGATCTCTCACACCGATGGCCACTCACAGCCATTATTTCCCTTGCCTCCAGGCCCCCAACTTTTTCAAACCAAATAATAGCATGGAAAACTAATGTGTGGATGCTTTTTTCCCGACGGAGATGAGGTTTCTGAATTTCCTGGCTGGGCTGCGGGACAGTGGAATTATGAGATTAATACGTCAATGGTATTTTGTGGCAGTTGTGGTCCCACATATCAATTAATCAGCCTCCAGGATCCAAAAAAACTGTTTTTTAATAATCAATGTGTGTCTGTCTTACCATGGGGTATTGAAAGATGTAAAATGTGCAGAGTATTGATGCATGTGAATACACTGTCAGGGAGGTCAGCCCACATTTTCAGCACGACCGTTGAGGTACAGAGACCAGCACAGTAAATAGATTGTGCTCTAAGCTATGCGCTCATTCTCTGACTGGTTAAAACCATGGGCCTAGTGCCGCTACAGATGGCAGTGGAGATGACAGTCAGGGCCTGGGGACCCTAAACAACCACAGAGATGGGTCTCCCCCACACTACACACTTTGCTGACTGGCTAGAGCAGAGCAGGCGGGCAGGCCAGGGACAGACGGGGTCAAGTGTTGGTCAGAGCAGTTGGTCAGAGCTGTGACAGCCAGCCTGTCCCTAATGGACCAATGTGTTAGCTGTGACAGCCAGCCTGTCCCTAATGGACCAATGTGTGACACAGTGTGAGAAGCTATAGTAGTAGTAGTGACACAGCAGACTGTAGTACTAGGACTATAGCTTGTGAGGAACAAGGCTATATACCAGAGCCATGCATTTAAAGGCCATTGAGGTTTCTGCATTATGATGCATTTACATGACACGACATGTTAGCGACTCATTAACATTACATAGGGAATATTTTAGTAATGCTATGTAACTGAATGTCTACAATTAGAACGATATTCAACATTCTAGAAGTTGGCCCAATTCTCTAAATATGCGTTTGTGGACTATACTAAGGCCAGGTAGGACTAAACAGGCCCAGAGTAGAACTGGGCCCAGAGTAGGTGAGACTGAACAGGCCCATAGTAGGTGAGACTGAACAGGCCCAGAGTAGGTGAGACTGAACAGGCCCAGAGTAGGTGAGACTGAACAGGCCCAGAGTAGGTGAGACTGAACAGGCCCAGAGTAAGTAGAACTGAACAGGCCCAGAGTAGGTGAGACTGAACAGGCCCAGAGTAGGTAGAACTGAACAGGCCCAGAGTAGGTAGGACTGAACAGGCCCAGGGTAGATAGGACTGAACAGGCCCAGGGTAGATAGGACTGAACAGGCCCAGGGTAGATAGGACTGAACAGGCCCAGGGTAGATAGGACTGAACAGGCCCAGGGTAGATAGGACTGAACTGGCCCAGGGTAGATAGGACTGAACTGGCCCAGGGTAGATAGGACTGAACTGGCCCAGGGTAGATAGGACTGAACAGGCCCAGGGTAGATAGGACTGAACAGGCCCAGGGTAGATAGGACTGAACAGGCCCAGGGTAGATAGGACTGAACAGGCCCAGGGTAGATAGGACTGAACTGGCCCAGGGTAGGCCTGTACTCCAAAAAGTACGATCTTTGTCCCTGTGTGCAGTTGCAAACCATAGTCAAGGCTTCTTCCTTGCTGAGCGGCCTTTTAGGTTATGTCAATATAGGACTCGTTTTACTGTGGATATAGATACTTTTGTACCTGTTTCCTCCAGCATCTTCACAAAGTCCTTTGCTGTTGTTCTGGGATTGATTTGCACTTTTCGCACCAAAGTACGTTCATCTCTAAGAGATCCTTGCGATCTAAGAGATCTCCATCCTGAGAGGTATGACGGCTGCGTGGTCCCATGGTGTTTATACTTGTGTGCTATTGTTTGTACAGATGAACGTGGTACCTTCAGGCATTTGGAAATTGCTCCCAAGGATGAACCAGACTTGGCTTTTTTCTATAGATTTTCCCATGATGTCAAGTTTGAAGGTTGACCTTGAAATACATCCACAGGTACACCTCCAATGGACTCAAATGATGTCAATTAGCCTATCAGAAGCTTCTAAAGCCATGACATAATTTTCTGGAATGTTCCAAGCTATTTAAAGGCACAGTCATCATTTCATGGTAGAGTCTACACCTGTTGTATTTGGAGCTTGTGACAAATAACATTTGATTTGATACTTCAGGCACTCTTTCTATCAGAGAAACAGACTAGAAATCACAATCATCACTGTTTGTGGTGTTAGCGAAGCGTCAATGAATAGTATAGTCTCTGTGTAACACTCTGTGCTTATTTTGTTTTCAAAGGAGAAGTTGTTCTTGAGTTGCTAAAAATCTCTGCCTCATCGTGTTTGTTTTGTTGTAGAGAACCCAGTTACATTTCTGAGACTTTTTCCAAATGAAATAATAACGTCCATTGTGAAAATGACTCCATGCCTCGGAAATTGCTGGTATCTCATAACATGGAGTCATGCAGCTGGGAGAACTAGTCATTTGGCACTCAGGATGTGCGCCAGGAGATTTGCTGGGGGATAACTTCCTCGCTTGTTAAACTATGCAAGAGATTTTAATCTGCTTTGAAGTGTTGTGACGCTCAAGCTAAAGTCAAGCATCTCCCTCCCTCCCTCCCTCCCTCCCATCTCTCTCTCTCTCCCTTCCATCTCTCTCTCTCTCTCTCTCTGTCTCTCTCTCTCTGTCTCTCTCTCTCTCTCTCTCTCTCTCTCTCTCTCTCTCTCTCTCTCCCTCCCTCCCTCCCTCCCTCCCATCTCTCTCTCTCTCCCTTCCATCTCTCTCTCTCTCTCTCTCTGTCTCTCTCTCTCTGTCTCTCTCTCTCTCTCTCTCTCTCTCTCTCTCTCTCTCCCTCCCTCCCTCCCTCCCTCCCATCTCTCTCTCTCTCCCTTCCATCTCTCTCTCTCTCTCTCTCTGTCTCTCTCTCTCTCTCTCTCTCTCTCTCTCTCTCTCTCTCTCTCTCTCTCTCTCTCTCTCTCTCTCCCTTCCATCTCTCTCTGACTCTCTCTCTGTCTGTCTGTGTCTCTCTCTCTCTGTCTGTCTGTGTCTCTCTCTCTCTCTCTCTTTCTTTCCCTCCCATCTCTGTCTGTCTGTCTGTCTGTCTTTCTCAATTCAACGGGCTTTGTTGGCATGGAAAACATATGTTTACTTTTGCCAAAACAACTTAAATGGATTTAAAAAGTGCAATATACAATAAAAAGTGAACGGTAAATGTTACACTCACACAAGTTCCAAAATAATAAAGTATTTACAATGGTATCTCTCTCTCTCTGTCTCTCTCTGTCTCCCTCTCTCTCAATTCAATTCAATTTAAGGGCTTTATTGGCATGGGACATATATGTTAACCTTGTCAAAGCAATTGAAGTAGATAAACAAACATGAAATAAACATAAATATGGGTTGTATTTACAATGGTGTTTGTTCTTCACTGGTTGACCTTTTCTTGTGGCAACAGGTCACAAATCTTGTTGCTGTGATGGCACACTGGGATTTCACCCAGTAGATATAGTTTTTTTGTTGTTGTTTTTTATTCTTTGTGGATCTGTGTAATCTGAGGGAAATGTGTGTCTCTAATATGGTCATACATTGGGCAGGAGGTTAGGAAGTACAGCTCAGTTTCCACCTCATTTTGTGGGCAGTGTGCATATTGCCTGTCTTGTCTTGAGAGCCAAGTCTGCCTACGGCGGCCTTTCTCAATAGCAAGGCTATGCTCACTGAGTCCGTGCATAGTCAAAGCTTTCCTTAAGTTTGGGTCAGTCACCGGGGTCAGGTATTCTGCCACTATGTACTCACTGTTTAGGGCCAAATAGCATTCTAGTTTTATCAGTTTTTTTGTACAATCTTTCCAATGTGTCAAGTAATTATCTTTTTGTTTTCTCATGATTTGGTTGAATCTTAATGTGTTGCTGTCCTGGGGCTCTGTGGAGTCTGTGTTTGTGAACAGAGCCCCACAACCAGCTTACTTAGGAGACTCTTCTCCAGGTTCATCTCTCTGTAGGTGATGGCTTTGTTAAGGAAGGTTAGGGAATCGCTTCCTTTTTGGTGGTTGTAGAATTTAACGGCTCTTTTCTGGATTTTAATCATTAGCGGGTATCGGCCTAATTCCACTCTGCCATCATTATTTGCTGTTTTACGTTGTACACATAAAACAGAATTCTGCATGTAGAGTCTCAATTTGGTGTTTGTCCCATTTTGTGAATTCTTGGTTGGTGAGAGGACCCCAGACATCACAACCATAAAGGGCAGTGGGTTCTTTAACTGATTCCAGTATTTTTAGCCAGATCTTAATTGGTATGTCGGATTTTATGTTCCTTTTGATGGCATAGAATGCCTTTCTTACCTTGTCTCTCAGATCTTTCACAGGTTTGTGGAAGTTACCTGTGCCGCTGATGTCACGTGTGCTCCCTCTCCGGCCCCTAGGTCACCAGGCTGCTCGTTATGGCGCACACCTGTCACCATCATTACGCGCACCTCCATCACCTCCATCACTTCCCTGATTACCTTTCCTATATATGTCACTCCCTTTGGTTCCTTCCCCAGGCGTCATTGTCTCTGTTTCATGTCTGTGTGCTGTTAGTGTTTCATGTTCTGTATTTTGTTCTGTTTATTTTATTAAAACACTCACTCCCTGAACTTGCTTCCCGACTCTCAGCGCACGTCGTTACAGCTGATGTTTAGGCCAAGTTATGTATAGTTTGTTGTGTGCTCTAGGACAACGGTGTCTAGATGGAATTTGTGGTCCTGGCGACTGGACCTTTTTTGGAACACCATTATTTTGGTCTTACTGAGATTTACTGTCAGGGTTCAGGTCTGACAGAATCTGTGCAGAAGATCTAGGTGCTGCTGTAGACCCTCCTTGTTTGGTGACAGAAGCACCAGATCATCAGCAAACAATAGACATTGGACTTCAGATTCTAGAAGGCTGAGGCCGGGTGTTGCAGACTGTTCTTGTGCCCTCGCCAATTCACACGGCCCTGTGGAAAGAAATGTGTGTTTTTTGCCAATTTTAACCGTAGACTTGTTTGTGTACATGGATTTTATAATGTCGAATGTATTCCCCCAACACCACTTTCCATCAATTTATATAGCAGACCATCATGCCAAATTGAGTTGAAGGCTTTTTTGAAATCAACAAAGCATGAGAAGACTTTGCCTTTGTTTTGGTTTGTTGGTTTGTTTGTCAATCAGGGTGTGCAGGGTGAATATGTGGTCTGTCGTACGATAATTTGGTAAAAAGCCAATTTGACATTTGCTCAATACATTGTTTTCACTGAGGAAATGTACAAGTCTGCTGTTAATGATAATGCAGAGGATTTTCCCAAGGTTGCTGTTGACGCATATCCCACGGTAGTTATTGGGGTCAAATTTGTCTCCACTTTGTGGATTGGGGTGATCTGTCCTTAGTTGCAAATATTGGGGAAGATGCCAGAGCTAAGGATGTTAGAGTTTAAGTATAGCCAATTGGAATGTATTGTCTGTATATTTTATCATTTCATTGAGGATAACATCAACAACACAAGCCTTTTTGGGTTGGAGGGTTTTTATTTTGTCCTGTAGTTCATTCAACGTAATTGGAGAATCCAGTGGGTTCTGGTTATTTTTGCTGTTTGTTCTTTGTTATAGAGCCAAAAAGGTTGGACAAGTGGTTTGCCCATACATCTCCATTTTGGATAGATAACTCTTTGTGTTTGTTTACTGTGTTACAATTTTCCCAGAAATGGTTGGATTCTTCAATTACATTGAGCAGATTTCTGACGTGCTGTTCCTTCTTTTTCGTAGTGTATTTCTGTATTGTTTTGGTGATTCACCATAGTGAAGGTGTAGACTCAGGTTTTATGGGTCTCTATGTTTTTGGTTGGACAGGTTTCTTAATTTCTTTCTTAGGTTTTTGCATTCTTCATAAAAAAAATTGTCAGTGTTAATTTTCTTCAGTTTTCTGTTTGACATTTTTAGATTTGATAGGGAAGCTGAGAGGTCAAATATACTGTTTAGATTTTCTACTGCCAAGTTTACATCTTCACTATTACAGTGGAACATTTTGTCTGGGAAGTTGTCTAAAAGGGATTGAATTAGTTGTCTAATTGTTTTTTTGGTAAGTTTCCACACTACTTTCCTTCCATCTATAGCATTTCTTATTAATATTCTTCAGTTCCTTTGGCTTTGATGCCTTATGATTGAGTATTGCTCTGTTCAAGTAGACTGATTTTTGCTGTGACCTGATAGGGGTGTCAGTGAGTTGACTGTGAACTCTCTGAGAGACTCTGGGTTGAGGTCAGTGATAAAGTAGTATGCAGTACTACTGGCAAGAGATGATCTATAGGTGTACCTACCATAGGAGTCCCCTTGAAGCCTACCATGGACAATGTACATACCCAGCGTGCTGCAGTTGTTGGTTATGTTGTGCCTAGGGGGGCATATTGGGGAGGGAATGCTGTCACCTCCAAGTAGGTGTTTGTCCCCCTGTGGGTGTCAGGTTCTTGTCTGGTTCTGGCATTTAGGTCGCCACAGACTAGTACATGTCCCTGGTCCTGGAAATGATTGATTTCCCCCTCCAGGATGGAGAAGCTGTCTTCATTAAAGTATGGGGATTCTAGTGGGGGGATATAGGTAGCACACAGGAGGACATTTTTCTTCTTCTTAAGATCATTTCCTTTTTAATTTCTAGCCAGATGTAAAATGTTCCTGTTTTGATTAATTTAATAGAGTGAGTTGGGTCTGCTCTATACCAAATTAGCATACCAACTGAGTCCCTTCCCTGTTTCACACCTGGTAGTTTGGTGGATGGGACTACCAGCTCTCTGTAACCTAGAGTGCAACCAGTAGGTCCGTCTCCTCTAAACCATGTTTCTTGTAGGATGACAATGTCTGTATTTCCAGGTGAAGTCCAGGTTCCTGCTCTTTAGGCCAAAGGCAGATGACCTCAGGCCTTGGATATTCCAGGAGGAGATATCTCTCCCTCCCCCTCTTTATCCCCCCCTTTATATATCCCTCTCCATCTCTCTCTCGCTTTCTCTCACTCTCTCTCTCAATTCAATGGGCTTTATTGGCATGGGAAACATATGTTTACATTGTCAAAGCAAGTGAAATAGATAATAAACAAAAGTGGAATCTATCAAAAATGAACAGTAAACATTACACTCCCAAGTTTCACAGGAATAGCCACATTTCAAATGTCCTATTATAGCTATGTACAGTGTTATAATGATGTGCAAATAATTAAAGTACAAAAAGGAAAATGAATAAAGGAAAAATATGGGTCGGCAGGTAGCCTAGTGGTTAGAGGCAGGTAGCCTAGTGGTTAGAGGCAGGTAGCCTAGTGGTTAGAGGCAGGTAGCCTAGTGGTTAGAGGCAGGTAGCCTAGTGGTTAGAGGCAGGTAGCCTAGTGGTTAGAGGCAGGTAGCCTAGTGGTTAGAGGCAGGTAGCCTAGTGGTTAGAGGCAGGTAGCCTAGTGGTTAGAGGCAGGTAGCCTAGTGGTTAGAAGCAGGTAGCCTAGTGGTTAGAGGCAGGTAGCCTAGTGGTTGGAGGCAGGTAGCCTAGTGGTTGGAGGCAGGTAGCCTAGTGGTTAGAAGCAGGTAGCCTAGTGGTTAGAAGCAGGTAGCCTAGTGGTTAGAGGCAGGTAGCCTAGTGGTTGGAGTCAGGTAGCCTAGTGGTTAGAGGCAGGTAGCCTAGTGGTTAGAGGCAGGTAGCCTAGTGGTTAGAGGCAGGCAGCCTAGTGGTTAGAGGCAGGTAGCCTAGTGGTTGGAGGCAGGTAGCCTAGTGGTTAGAAGCAGGTAGCCTAGTGGTTAGAGGCAGGTAGCCTAGTGGTTAGAGGCAGGTAGCCTAGTGGTTAGAGGCAGGTAGCCTAGTGGTTAGAAGCAGGTAGCCTAGTGGTTAGAGGCAGGTAGCCTAGTGGTTAGAGGCAGGTAGCCTAGTGGTTGGAGGCAGGAAGCCTAGTGGTTGGAGCGTTGGACTAGTAACCAGCAGGTAGCCTAGTGGTTAGAGGCAGGTAGCCTAGTGGTTGGAACGTTGGACTAGTAACCAGCAGGTAGCCTAGTGGTTAGAGGCAGGTAGCCTAGTGGTTGGAACGTTGGACTAGTAACCAGCAGGTAGCCTAGTGGTTGGAACGTTCTGACTAGTAACCAGCAGGTATTCTACTGGTTGGAGGCAGGTAGCCTAGTGGTTGGAACGTTGGACTAGTAACCAAAAGGTTGCTGGATCGAATCCCCGAGCTGACAAGGATAAAATCTGTCCTTTTGCCCCTGAACAAGGCAGTTAATCCACTGTTCACTGGTAGGCTGTCATTGTAAATAATAATTTGTTCTTAATTGGCTTGCCTAGTTAAATAAAGGCTAAATCAAAAATATGTCTCTTCTGTAAGCTTGGCTTTCCTCCTCTTCTTTAATCTTCCTCAGTGAGATTACAGGACATTGTCTCCTCTCTTTACATGCTGAGACTACATCTCTTAGTGCAACCCCTGACCATTGTTCCATTGTTCACACACAATCAGGACAGTGTGTTTACTGTAGCTGTGTGCTCGGTGTTAGTTTAAATATGTATCTGAATTAATAAGGCTTGAATTAATAATACCTAGAAGTCAGAACTTGCTGTGTGAACTAGAATTCACCCTCCCGGATGTGGTTTGACTTTGCCCTCCTACTGTGGTTTATGAAAGTGAAAAGTCAAGGTACACAATAGTTATTCTGACTGCTCAGTCGATGGAAATCAGAATGATTCCTGTATTGATTTTGACAGAAGGTGAGTGGAGGGCGAGCAGAGTGCTTTATAGTGCATTCAGATAGTGATCAAATAGAGAACACATCACATTTTAGCTGGTGAAGTTTTCAAAATCTCATCGTATCAATGCCAGAAAGAGTGTTATTTATGTAACTGTATGATGCATGTACTGTATATGTGTGGGGACATTTAGTTCAAATAATATAAAGATGCTCTGTGTTGTTACATTAATACCAGTAGTACTAGGTCGGAGTCTTATATTACAGTAATAAGGCTCTGGTTATAACTGCCAGGTTACTGATCTAGTGTGTGTGTGTGTGTGTGTGTGTGTGTGTGTGTGTGTGTGTGTGTGTGTGTGTGTGTGTGTGTGTGTGTGTGTGTGTGTGTGTGTGTGTGTGTGTGTGTGTGTGTGTGTGTGTGTGTGTGTGTGTGTGTGTGTGTGTGTGTGTGTGTGTGTGTGTGTCCCTGCAGCCCTGTACTGCAGCACCCCTGACTCGCCCCTGCAGGGGTCCATCAGCAGCCAGACTGGAGGTCACCTCAACAGCCTGGTCCGCTGGGCCTGTGACCGGGGATACCGCCTCATAGGGAACAGTACGGCCATGTGCAGGAGGAACCCCTACGGATACTTCGCCTGGGACTCTCCCGTTCCGGCTTGCCAAGGTGAGATCAGAGCGTTAGGGCAAGGGGGAAGGAGGCAAGGGGGAAGGAGGCAAGGCTAGTTCTTAACTGTCTATCTATTGTGGACAGATGTTTTACAGTTAAACCAGTGAATTATTAAGAGTCAGCCGCATGTCGTTGAAATGCTTTAGATCACTATGATATGCTGCAGTACCACCAGCAGTATTGGCCAGGATCAGGAACCAAATACGAATAAAGCTGCCTATATTAAAAAGCTGTCCTATTTTAGTCCTGATCAGAAGTCACGACTCATGAGTTGAATTACTCGATACTACTACAATTTGACTATATTTTTCCAGGAATATAATTCTCATCCTGTTGTATGTACTAGTGTGTCACATATAAGAGATCCATTTCCATTGTAGCCTCTCAACACGTATCTAGCTCTAGCTAGTTTTTTATACATGAAATGTGAGAGCCAGAATATAAATAAATGTCCCCTCTTTTCCTGTAAAAAAAACTAAATAGTTTTGTCTAAAGCTCCTGTGATTTAATGTGATTTGATGCCACCTTACTGTCAGGTGCCAGAGGCTCGAGGGACACTAACATGGAGTGACACCCATAATATGACTTACGTGGCTGTGTTTACACAGGCAGCCCAATTCAGATTTGATTTCATTAATTGGTCTTTTGACCAATCAAATCAGCTCTGAAAAAGACCGATGTGAAAATATGGTATGTGATTGGTCAAAAGACCAAATAGTGGACAAAAATATCAGAATTGGGCTGATGGTCTTAGTGTCCACATTGGGGAAAAACTCAATCTCAGCAGGACATTTTTTTTTTATATTGATGCTGTCCTCAAAATATGAGGAGACCATATGGTCTTGATGATTATATCTAGATCCTGACCATGTTTTTACACTGACAACAAGTTCAAATACCAATAGTGAATGTATATCCGAACAGAGAGATACTAACCTCCGGGTGCGTTCTGAGCGGCACCTTACGCTTCGATCACACCGACAGTGTCCGTGTGAAAAATAGTACGGCAGCATCATCTGGATATGTGTGCAACAACAGTTCAACATTCACCTTCTGCTACCATTTCTGTCAAGACGTCTACGCATACAGTTAGACGCGTACGTTTGATGAATCCTAAGTATGCACCACACAGAACCCACTGTAACTGCCTCTGCAACGCAACGCTGCAAGGTAATCACAGGGTTTCATTGGAAATGAATGTCATTCTGGTGTACCTAAAATGTAATGACGCTGTCGGTGTGATCGAACCGTTATCCCCTGAATAGTGCAGTAACACTTCACATTTAAATGTATGTAGTTCTGTCCTTGAGCTGTTCTTGTCTAGTAATGTTCTGTATTATGTCATTCTGTATTATGTTTCATGTTCTGTGTGGACCCCAGGAAGAGTAGCTGCTGCTTTTGCAACAGCGAATGGGGATCCTGATAAAATACCTAATGTGCACTACTTTTGAGCAGAGCCGTATCGGTAACGCACTACGAAGGCAGGGGAATAGGGAGCCAATTGAGACGCAGCCTCAATAGTATTCCAAACTGATTGGAGAGAAAGAGAGAGGAAATATAAGGATGGGTCTAATCATATTCTGATTGGAGAGAAAGAGAGAGGAAATATAAGGATGGGTCTAATCATATTCTGATTGGAGAGAAAGAGAGAGGAAATATAAGGATGGGTCTAATCATATTCTGATTGGAGAGAAAGAGAGAGGAAATATAAGGATGGGTCTAATCATATTCTGATTGGAGAGAAAGAGAGAGGAAATATAAGGATGGGTCTAATCATATTCTGTTAGCTAGTGGGGGGTATGCTGAAACCTTATGTAAAAAATGACTGAATTCTTGGTGACACTCACCAGAGAGTATATGGCAGAAAGAAACTGAATAGTTTCACGTTTTTCTTAGCTTTTTTTTTCCTTTTTTTTCTTCTTCCTCCTGCACACGGCCGTACTGTTCCCTATGAGGCGGTATCCCCGGTCACAGGCCCAGCGGACCAGGCTGTTGAGGTGACCTCCAGTCTGGCTGCTGATGGACCCCTGCAGCTGCAGTACAGGGCTGGAGGGACACACACACACACACACACACACACACACACACACACACACACACACACACACACACACACACACACACACACACACACACGCATACACACGCATACACACACACACACATACACACGCATACATACACACACATACACACACACATACACACACGCATACACACACACACGCACACACACACGCATACATACACACACACACACACACACACACACACACACACACACACACACACACACACACACACACACACACACACACACACACACACACACACACACACACACACACACACACACACACGCACGCACACACACACACACACACACACACACACACACACGCATACACACGCATACACACACACACACATACACACGCATACATACACACACATACACACACACATACACACACGCATACACACACACACGCACACACACACGCATACATACACACACACACACACACACACACACACACACACACACACACACACACACACACACACGCACACACACACACACACACGCACACACACACACACACGCATACATACACACACATACACACGCATACATACACACACGGCATAGTTATAATCTCCTCAGAGCTCTTCTGTTTTGTTTTTGCTTACTCAATTACTTAATTATAATTCACTTCTCTAGCTTTTCCCACAACAATATACCTATTGTTATAGCAGGAAGAAATGATGCCATCCACCTTATTCAGAATGACTTCCGACATACGCTGAGTGACATAGAGGTGTTCCTAATGTTTTGTACGCTCAGTGTCTACAGACACAATTTCTGGTTTGTTTGTGTGTTTGGAAGAAGGTCCCCGCCCCCCAAAAAATCTACACGGCGGAAAAACTAAAATAACTCCTACACTTCCACCTCTGCTTGAAAGGGGACTGTGACAAAGTTATTTTCCTTTCAACCTTGTCTGTGTGTTGGTTTTGGTTTCTTTATCTCTGTCAAAAATGTTTTTCTGTGTCTCTGTAAATCAGTTCATATCAGGTGATCCTTTGTCACTGTGTAAAGATTGAGTGGGCACTACTTTGTCAGTAGATAGTCAGTGTGGGTTGAGTGGGCAGCGTGTTAATGTGTGGAAGTTCTCTCAATGCTGTCTGTGTGTTAGAAGACGAATGAACCGGATGATAATCAGTATCATTATATGGTCTCTGTGTTAGAAGACGAATGAACAGGAAGATAATCAGTATCATTATATGGTCTCTGTGTTAGAAGATGAATGAACAGGAAGAGAATCAGTATCATTATATGGTCTCTGTGTTAGAAGACAAATGAACAGTAAGATAATCAGTATCATTATATGGTCTCTGTGTTAGAAGATGAATGAACAGGAAGAGAATCAGTTTCATTATATGGTCTCTATGTTAGAAGATGAATGAACAGGAAGAGAATCAGTATCATTATATGGTCTCTGTGTTAGAAGATGAATGAACAGGAAGAGAATCAGTTTTATTATATGGTCTCTATGTTAGAAGATGAATGAACAGGAAGAGAATCAGTTTTATTATATGGTCTCTATGTTGTAAGAATATGTGGAAGCAGAATCAATGTTCCTCACTGTACTGACAGTCTGTCAATAGTGGTATAGTCAGTGGGTCTTTGGGTGAGTAGTGTTACTTTATTTCTGACCAATGTAGTCAGCAGGCCTTTGTGTTGAAACGGTTTGTGTTTGGTCTCCTTGTGTGAGTTGTGTACTGTTGGTGTGTGTGAGAGACTGTGTGTTATTTGAGTGCTCTGTATGTGTGAGTTTCTCTGTGTGTGAGACTGATTTGAGGGCGTGGTGTGAATAGTGCAATAACCCTGAGTAAAATTCCTTTGATAAATAACCCTGAGTGTAATTCCTTTGAGCAGAATAAGTGCTGACTCTCCTCTCTTCCTCTCCTCCTGTATCCTCCTCCTCCCCTGGTCTCCTCTCCTCTCCTCCCCTGGTCTCCTCTCCTCTCCTCTCCTCTCCTCTCCTCTCCTCTCCTCTCCTCTCCTCTCCTCTCCTCTCCTCTCCTCTCCTCTCCTCTCCTCTCCTCTCCTCTCCTCTCCTCTCCTCTCCTCTCCCCTCCTCTCCTGGTCTCCCCTCCTCCTCTCCTGGTCTCTCCTCCTCTCCCCTGGTCTCCCATCCTCCTCTCCCCTCCTCCTCTCCCCTGGTCTTCCCACCTCTCCCCTGATCTACCCCATGGCAGCGGTGTCCTGCGGGGTGCCCAAGGCGCCGTTGAACGGAGGAGTGCTAACGGTGGACTACTCAGTGGGCACACACGTGACCTACTTCTGCAATGACGGCTACCGCCTGTCCTCCAAAGAGCTGACCAGCGCCGTCTGCCAACCGGACGGCACCTGGAGCAACCACAACAAGATCCCTCGTTGTTCAGGTAGCTAACGTTAGGCTAGGAAGCTAGTGGGGGGGTGTTTGAGGGCATTTGTGCGCGCTGCCCAGGTAGCTAACGTTAGGCTAGGAGGTTAGTCCAGCAGCTGGGACAGGTGAAGCAGGGGCAGAGAGTATAACTGTAATTGTGTGTGTCAGTGTTTGTGCGTTCACCTCACAGCTCCCATGAGGTCATTTACTTCCCTATTAAAATAAGTTCCCCCCTTGAAGGCAATCCCTCGCTTATATATTAGTCTGTATTTTGCCAAAACATGAAGTTATTTCCCCCTAAGATGGCTGTTTAAAATGCCTGGCTGCCTCACAAAGCAGCGCAAATGGAGGTCAACAGTTAACACAGAAAATAATACAATAGTAATGGAGAACTGTGTGGGAAGAAATCTGAGGTTATGCCAATTATCTTCTGACAGTAAGTCGCTCTGGATAATAATGCCTGCTGTGTGTGCACGCATGTGTGACTGTGCCTGTGAACCTGCGTCTGTGTGTGTTTCTGTGTGACAGTGGTGGTGTGTCCAAGCATCGGCTCCTTCTCTCTGGAACACGGGAGGTGGAGGATCGTGAACGGCTCCCACTATGAGTACAGGACCAAGATTATCTTCAACTGTGACCCGGGCTACTACCGTCTAGGCCCTGCCCACATCCAGTGCACTGCCAACGGCGTGTGGAGTTGGAGGAATGAAAGGCCTCACTGTCAGAGTGAGTTAAGGGCGGACATTTATTTATATTTTTACCTGGGACTTTTTACACCATCTCCATGTCAGAAGCATGTTGTGTTTAGGTTGTGTTTAGTTGTGTTTAGGTTGTGTTTATCCTAGTGCCTAAGGCGTATCGCACGACTTTGTAAAGAATAGCAATTTGACTTAGCAAATGGGACTTTACACATGAAGCATGTTGTGTTAAGTTTGCTACATTTTGCTACAGTCTGCCCTAGGGAGTGTTGAATGTCTGTCCAACCTTGGGCAGAATCCTAAGATCGATATGTGATATTTTGACCCCAAATATTCAATAATGAGATAGATAGGTGAGATAGACGTCTTTGAGATGTTCATTAAAAGTAGTATCAGGAGCAGGTGTGCTTGGATGTGGATGTGGGAGGATAGTGAATGCACTAGACTTGACCACATAGATTTTTATGGTTTCAATTTTCCCAAAACAGAAAATAAACAAACAGAATCCCCAGGCCCCCTCCAACCTCCCTTTACTTCCTCTCCTCTCCCTTTACCTCCTCTCCTCTCTCCTCTCCCTTTACCACTTCTCCTCTCCCTTTACCACTTCTCCTCTCCCTTTACCACTTTTCCTCTCCCTTTACCTCCTCTCCTCTCCCTTTACCTCCTCTCCTCTCCCTTTACCTCCTCTCCTCTCCCTTTACCACTTCTCCTCTCCCTTTACCACTTCTCGTCTCTATTTACCACTCTCCGCTCCCTTTACCTCCTCTCCTCTCCCTTTACCTCCTCTCCTCTCCCTTTACCTCCTCTCCTATCCCTTTACCACCTCTCCTCTCCCTTTACCACTTCTCCTCTCCCTTTACCACTTCTCCTCTCCCTTTACCATGTCTCCTCTTCCTTTACCTCATCTCCTCTCCCTTTACCTCCTCTCCTCTCCCTTTACCACTTCTCCTCTTCCTTTACCTCCTCTCCTCTCCCTTTACCTCCTCTCCTCTCCCTTTACCTCCTCTCCTCTCCCTTTACCTCCTCTCCTCTCCCTTTACCTCTCGCCTCTCCCTTTACCACTTATCCTCTCCCTTTACCTCCTCTCCCTTTACCACTTATCCTCTCCCTTTACCAACTCTCCTCTTCCTTTACCTCCTCTCCTCTCCCTTTATCACCTCTCCTCTCCCTTTACCTCTCTCCTCTCCCTTTACCTCTCTCCTCTCCCTTTACCTCCTCTCCCTTTACCAACTCTCCTCTCCCTTTACCACTTTTCCGCCCTCTTACCTTCTCTCCTCTCCCTTTACCAACTCTCCTCTTCCTTTACCTCCTCTCCCTTTACCTCCTCTCCCTTTACCACCTTTCCTCTCCCTTTACCATCTCTACTCTCCCTTTACCTCCTCTCTCCTCTCCCTTTACCTCCTCTCCTCTCCCTTTACCACTTCTCCTCTCCCTTTACCTCCTCTCCCTTTACCTCCTATTCATTTACCTCCTCTCCCTTTACCTCCACTCTCCTCTCCCTTTACCTCCTCTCCTCTCTCTTCTCCCTTTACCTCCTCTCTCCTCTCCCTTGACCTCCTCTCCCCACCCTTTACTTCCACTCCACTCCACTCTTCCTCTCTTCTCTCCCTTCTCCTCTCCTGTCCCTCCTCCCTTCCCTTCTCCTCCTCTCCCCTCCTTCCTCTCCCCTCCCTCCTCTCCTCCTCTCTCCTCTCCTCTCTGCACCTCCTCTCTCCTCTCCCCTACCTCGTATCCTCTCCTGTTCCAAGGATCCCAAAAACAAAATAATATGACTCACCTTCACTTACAAATACCACAGAAACAGATGACAGATCAATTCAAACTTGGCAAAAATCGCTCCGATTGAATTACCATGTGAACTGTAAGGGATCAGCCTGTGTCTTATTTATTAACCAAGAATTCAAATCATTGTTATACTCAACTCTGAGAGTGGTTTGAGACAATATGTCTCATATGTTTGTTTATGCCATTAGTTTGTGAGCTGGGAGATGATGTCTCTGTTATTGTCTGCGTCACAGTCATTTCCTGTGGAGACCTCCCTGGCCCGCCCAATGGGAAGAAGATTGGTACGCAGATGACCTTCGGGGCGACCGCCATCTTCATGTGTGACGCAGGGTTCATGCTGGTGGGCTCTACCGTGAGAGAATGTCTCCCCTCTGGACTGTGGAGTGGACAGGAGACGCGCTGCTTGGGTAAAACAACCTATTTGTTCCCCACATCTCTGTTCTCTGTCTTTGTGTGAAACAACCAAGTCATTCTCCAGACTCTGAGAGAATGTTAAGATTATTAAGAACGAAGAACCATTCCCCACATTGTGTTGTCTGTCTGTGAAATGTAGGCTACAGTATCTACTGCCCTAACAATGTTTTTGTTGCTGTAGAGTTATTTTAAGTCTCCCCCTCTAAGAAACATCTTTCTAATGTGTTAAAATAGCTTTACAGTCTAACTTTTTTGTCTGCTGATGCCAAGTCTGTGGAAGCAGGGACTACTGTCTATTTTGGGCTTCCATCTTTTCTCTGACACACGTCTGTGGACAAAAAATATCTCTGCGACCTGACTGTTTAAATTAGCATCTCCATACTGTACTCTGTCTGTAACCTTCACAGAACAGGACTGTACAGTACATTACAAGACTTCTCTTTCTCCCTCTTCCACCTAACTCCCCTCTCTCTCCCCATCTCTCTTTCTCGCTCTCTCTCTCAATTCAATTTCAATTCAAGTCCATTTAAGGGCTTTATTGGCATGGGAAACATATGTTAACATTGCCAAAGCAAGTGAAATAGATAATAAACAAAAGTGAAATTAACAGTACAAATTAACAGTAAACATTACATCGGCTCTCTCTCTGACTCTCTCTTTCGCTCTCTCTCTCTCTCGCTGATTCTCTTTCGCCTTCGCTCTCTTTCTCTCTCTCCCCCTCTCTCTCTCTCTGTCTCTCTATCTCTCTCCCCCCTCTCTCTTCTCTTGCTCTCTCTCTCCTCTCCCTCCTCTAACTATTGCTTTTGTGTTCCTCTCCAGCGGGCCACTGTGGTATTCCGGAGACCATAGTGAACGGCCAGGTGATCGGGGAGAACTTTGGCTACAGAGAGACGGTAGTGTACCAGTGCATCCCAGGCTTCCGCCTCATCGGCTCCTCTGTGCGGATCTGTCTGCAGGACCACAACTGGTCCGGACAGCTGCCTTCCTGCGTGTGTGAGTAGTCCCCCTTTTATCTCTCTCTCTCTCTCTCTCTCTGACACACTCACATTTTTATTGACTTGGCCAAAGCTTTTGATACGGTAGACCATTCCATTCTTGTGGGCCGGCTAAGGAGTATCGGTGTCTCTGAGGGGTCTTCGGTCCTGGTTTGCTAACTACCTCTCTCAAAGAGTGCAGTGTATAATGTCAGAACATCTGCTGTATCAGCCACTGCCTGTCACCAAGGGTGTACCCCAAGGCTCGATCCTAGGCCCCATGCTCTTCTCAATTTACATCAACAACATAGCTCAGGCAGTAGGAAGCTCTCTCATCCATTTATATGCAGATGATACAGTCTTATACTCAGCTGGCCCCTCCCCGGATTTTGTGTTAAAAGCTCTACAACAAAGCTTTCTTAGTGTCCAACAAGCTTTCTATGCCCTTAACCTTGTTCTGAACACCTCCAAAACAAAGGTCATGTAGTTTGGTAGGAAGAATGCCCCTATCCCCACCGGTGTGATTACTACCTATGAGGGTTTAGAGCTTGAGGTAGTCACCTCATACAAGTACTTGGAAGTATGGCTAGACGGTGCACTGTCCTTCTTACAGCACATATCAAAGCTGCAGGCTAAAGTTAAATGTAGACTTGGTTTCCTCTATCATAATCACTCCTCTTTCACCCCAGCTGCCAAACTAACCCTGATTCAGAGACATCATTTAATTGTCTCAAGTCTCTCTTTATGTGTTGTTGTGGTGTCTCTCTTGTCGTGATGTGTGTGTTGTCCTATATTTTTATTTTACATTTTTAATCCCAGCCCCCATCCCTGTAGGAGGCCTTTTGCCTTTTAGTAGGCCATCATTGTAAATAAGAATTTGGAAACCATGTGTTTAATGTATTTGATACCATTCCAGTGATTCCACTCCAGCCATTACCACCAGCCCGTCCTCCACAATTAAGGTGCCACCAACTTCCTGTGCTTGATTCATTTTTTGTGGTTCATGATTTTTCATAACAACACAGTTGAGGGAAGAAAATTAAGTCTCACTATATGCTCTCCCAAAAATGTAATGGTAAACAGAGTAGAGTCTTCACACCTCTGCAAACACTTTTGGGTGAGCGTCAGCTCACTTTTTTGTAAGGACACAGTTGACTAATAACACTGCTTTGGAATGCAAAGGGAAGAAGGGAGTCACCACGCTGCGTCAATATGCTATCTCTAGGCTGACGAGTCGAGTAGCACTCCTGAACGCCCCCTGCAGTTCACAAATACCCTGACATATACAGCGTTCTCTTCCTCCTCTCTGCGCTCACACACAAGAAGCATTCCCTATTGGCCCGTTTTTACTGGAACTGAAAGGAACATGTAGAATTATGATGCAGAAGCGTGCACTTTTACAGACAGTTATTTATCTTGTTGCGTTTTATAGCGTTACTAATCTAGATAGAATGATGCAAGCAGTCATAGAAGGTATTAGTCATATAGGGTTGGTGGACAGACTGCATGTGATAGTCTACAGTATCTTCACATAGATACATCTTCCAGGTTTGCCTGAGGAAACTGCTCTTTCTCCATGTAATGCAGCGAGGCAATAGTGGTGTGTGTGAAAGACAGGCAATGCAAACCCCCTGTTTCCTGCGATCTGGAGATAAACAGACAGACCGCAGCACCACTGTACTGTTTTTGCGGACCTGAAGGTGATCACTCTGGTGTGACGTTTTCCCTAGGTACAGATCTAGGATCAGCTTCCCCTCCCAAAATTGTTAACCATTAGTGGGGGAAATGCTAAACTGACCCAAGATCAGTGTCTAGGGGCAACTTCCCTCTATTCCGTGTCACCTTTACCACGTCACAGCCCTGGCACACCTTTACCCCGTCACAGCCCTGGCACACCTTTACCACGTCACAGCCCTGGCACACCTTTACCACGTCACAGCCCTGGCACACCTTTACCACGTCACAGCCCTGGCACACCTTTACCAGGTCCCAGCCCTGGCACACCTTTACCACGTCACAGCCCTGGCACACCTTTACCACGTCACAGCCCTGGCACAGCTTTACCACGTCACAGCCCTGGCACACCTTTACCAGGTCACAGCCCTGGCACGCCTTTACCACTTCACAGCCTTGGCACACCTTTACCACGTCACAGCCCTGGCACACCTTTACCACGTCACAGCCTTGGCACACCTTTACCACGTCACAGCCTTGGCACACCTTTACCACTTCACAGCCTTGGCACACCTTTACCACGTCACAGCCCTGGCACACCTTTACCACTTCACAGCCGTGGCACACCTTTACCAGGTCACAGCCCTGGCACACCTTTACCATGTCACAGCCCTGGCACACCTTTACCACGTCACAGCCCTGGCACACCTTTACCACGTCACAGCCCTGGCACACCTTTACCAGGTCCCAGCCCTGGCACACCTTTACCACGTCCCAGCCCTGGCACACCTTTACCACGTCACAGCCATGGCACACCTTTACCACGTCACAGCCCTGGCACACCTTTACCACGTCACAGCCCTGGCACACCTTTACCAGGTCCCAGCCCTGGCACACCTTTACCACGTCACAGCCCTGGCACATGTCTAGGCTGTATTATTATTATTATTATTATTATTAACTATATGGTTAGAACAATATTTCTATATTCTGTTATCAAATCATAGTGTCTGAAACAATATGTTTCCTATAGCCTATAAGCAAACCATTTGTTGTCTGATAACATTGTCTCTCCGGTGGTAATCGTGGTGATGATGCCCAGTGTTTTTATAAAGACAATATGCTGTGTAACGCTAGCAGCACTTTAAACAGAAATAGCTACTGGAGATATGAGCGGGCCAGGGCCATTTAACTTTGTATCCTACTGAAATGGTAGTGAACCATATCTCCTCAACTGGCTATCACAAAGACTAGGCCTCTGGCTCACTGATCAACCATGGAGCTAGGCCAACACTTCTTCATGGAAAATAGGATTTTATTTCACCCCTTGGGTGTGTGGGGGGATGGGGAGTGTGTGTGTGTGTGTGTGTGTGTGTGTGTGTGTGTGTGTGTGTGTGTGTGTGTGTGTGTGTGTGTGTGTGTGTGTGTGTGTGTGTGTGTGTGTGTGTGTGTGTGTGTGTGTGTGTGTGTGTGTGTGTGTGTGTGTGTGTGTGACTCCACATTCACATGCATGTATTTGAGGTTGAGCTCAGCTATTTTAACGTGCAATGATGTGGTTTTAAATTTTGGTTATAGACAGTGCTCATATGAAGGGGAAATTGCTTTTTTGCAAAGAGAGACAAATTACATCTGTAATTATGCAGATGCAGTTGTTTGTGAGAACGTGGGAAAGAGAGGGAGGGGGGAGAGAGAGCAGCTGCGAATGGCAATGAGGAATGTGTGGACCCGCCAGGGGTGAGAAGGACAAAAACAAGACTGAAGTGAGGAATCACTTTCTACAGACATTGAGACCTGTTCAGGTTCTCCCTCATAGGCTTAGTTGGACAGAGAACCCAGAAACGGACTGGCCATAATGGCACTTTGGGCAAATGCCAGATGCGCTGGTCCATCTTTAGCCCAGTGGGCCAGTCTAAATTGTTTAAAAAAATTGTGAACAATGATCATAATTTGGCTAATAATGAGGGCCTTAAGAAAATAAATTGCTGGTGTGGGGGCCTCGAGGAACATAGTTTGGTCAGTCTGTTAGGCCCGGGACGAAACTTCAAAACCTCAGACAAAGACAGATGTGGCTTGCTGCTTCAACTTCAATTTCAACTTTGGCAGTGGTTATATCTTCCTTATCGGGTGATGCCTACAGTATTGAAACAGTGAAAAATATTAAAGCATAAACATTTATTTTCTCTGACGATTCACATCACTAAAAGGCCATATGACTTTGAGAATGTAACATTGTTATTAGAAGAAAAAAAATGTTTGACATTGTCTGCAGTAGGGTAGAGAAGAGGTGCCTGGAGTGGGATACAGGTCAGTAGTTAACTGTGGTGGACTGGGCTGTAAGTTCAGACTGAGGTGGCTGGCGGACAGAGACCAGAGGAAAGGATTACTCTCAATTCCCCAAAATGGAGAAGAGGAGGTGGAATTAATGCTCTGTGTCTGCTCTGTGTCTGCTCTGTGTCTGCTCTCTGTCTGCTCTGTGTCTGCTCTGTGTCTGCTCTCTGTCTGCTCTCTGTCTGCTCTGTGTCTGCTCTGTGTCTGCTCTGTGTCTGCTCTGTGTCTGCTCTCTGTCTGCTCTGTGTCTGCTCTGTGTCTGCTCTCTGTCTGCTCTCTGTCTGCTCTGTGTCTGCTCTGTGTCTGCTCTGTGTCTGCTCTCTGTCTGCTCTGTGTCTGCTCTGTGTCTGCTCTCTGTCTGCTCTCTGTCTGCTCTGTGTCTGCTCTGTGTCTGCTCTGTGTCTGCTCTGTGTCTGCGCTGTGTCTGCTCTCTGTCTGCTCTGTGTCTGCTCTGTGTCTGCTCTCTGTCTGCTCTGTGTCTGCTCTGTGTCTGCTCTGTGTCTGCTCTGTGTCTGCTCTGTGTCTGCTCTGTGTCTGCTCTCTGTCTGCTCTGTGTCTGCTCTGTGTCTGCTCTCTGTCTGCTCTGTGTCTGCTCTGTGTCTGCTCTCTGTCTGCTCTGTGTCTGCTCTGTGTCTGCTCTGTGTCTGCTCTGTGTCTGCTCTGTGTCTGCTCTGTGTCTGCTCTGTGTCTGCTCTCTGTCTGCTCTCTGTCTGCGCTGTGTCTGCTCTGTGTCTGCTCTCTGTCTGCTCTCTGTCTGCTCTCTGTCTGCTCTGTGTCTGCTCTGTGTCTGCTCTGTGTCTGCTCTCTGTCTGCGCTGTGTCTGCTCTGTGTCTGCTCTCTGTCTGCTCTCTGTCTGCTCTCTGTCTGCTCTGTGTCTGCTCTGTGTCTGCTCTGTGTCTGCTCTGTGTCTGCTCTCTGTCTGCTCTCTGTCTGCTCTGTGTCTGCTCTGTGTCTGCTCTCTGTCTGCTCTGTGTCTGCTCTGTGTCTGCTCTCTGTCTGCTCTCTGTCTGCTCTGTGTCTGCTCTGTGTCTGCTCTGTGTCTGCTCTGTGTCTGCTCTGTGTCTGCTCTGTGTCTGCTCTCTGTCTGCTCTGTGTCTGCTCTGTGTCTGCTCTGTGTCTGCTCTCTGTCTGCTCTCTGTCTGCTCTCTGTCTGCTCTCTGTCTGCTCTGTGTCTGCTCTGTGTCTGCTCTGTGTCTGCCTGTTTGTTCCTGCACATGTCAAAACATAATTGAAAAAAAAGCAGAGTGAGGCTGTTTTTTTTTGCGTGGTGACACACATACACACAGATACACACACCCCTGCTGTTATCTACACACTTTAAATATCAGTAGCTTTCTAGGGCACACACACTTGGAGTTAGGGCCTTCACACCCTAACACTGACTTCCAGACCAGCAAACGATCACTCATTGACTCAAACTTTTTGGGGCCAGGGACCCTTTAATGATATTAAATTCATCAAAAAGGGTCAATGCAGATTGTCCGGGTAGTTATTTGATTAACTATTTAACTAACTATTTAGCAGTCTTATGGCTTGGGGATAAAAGCAGTTCAGGGTCCTGTTGTTTCCAGACTTGGTGCATTGGTATCGCTTACCGTGTGGTATTCTACTGCATGCACTGGGTGCACGTCCTGGTCCTTACTCACTTTGGCTAAGGAGAGCGTTATCAGCGATGTTTGTCCGGAACAGCTGGTGCTCTCCTGCATGGTTCAGTGTTGCTTTCCTCGAAGCGAGCATAGAAGGCATATAGCTCATATGGTAGGCACACGTCACTGGGCTGCTTGCAGCTGGTTTTCCCTTTGTAATCTGTGATACTTTGCATGCCCTGCTACATCCAACGGGCGTCAGAGCCAGCGTAGTAGGATTCGATCTTAGTCCTGTATTGACGCTTTGCCTGTTTGATGGCTTGTCAGAGGTCGTTATTAATGAAGCTTGTGGCTGATGTGGTAAACTCCTCAATGCCATCAGATGATTCCCGGAACATACACTATATGACCAAAAGTATGTGGACACCTGCTCGTCGAACATCTCATCCCAAAATCATGGGCATTAATATGGAGTTGTTCCACCCTTTGCTGCTATAACAGCCTCCACTCTTCTGGGAAGGCTTTCCACTAGATGTTGGAACATTGCTGCGGGAACATGCTTCCCTTCATCCACAAGAGCATTAGTAAGGTTGAGCACTGATGTTGGGCGATTAGGCCTGGCTTGCAGTCGGTGTTCCAATTCAGCCCAAAGGTGTTTGATGGGGTTGAGGTCAGGGCTCTGCAGGCCAGTCGAGTTCTTCCACATCGATCTCGACAAGGCATTTCTGTATGGACCTCGCTTTGTGCACAGGGGCATTGTTATGTTGAAGCAGGAAAGGGTCTTCCCCAAACTGTTGCCTCAAAGGTGGAAGCACAGAATCGTCAAGAATGTCATTGTATGCTTGAGTGTTAAGATTTCCCTTCACTGGAACTAATGGGCTTGCCCGAACCATGAAAAACAGCCCCAGACCATTATTCCTCATCCACCAAACTTTACAGTTGGCACTGTGCATTCGGGCAGGTAGCATTCTCCTGGCATCCGCCAAACCTAGATTCTTTCGTCATCCTGCCAGATGGTGAAGCGTGATTCATCACTCCGGAGAACGCATTTCCACTGCTCCAGATTCCAATGGAAGTGAGCATTACACCACTCCAGCCGACGCTTATTATTGAGCATGGTGATCTTAGGGTTGTGTGCTGCTGCTCTGCCATGGAAATCCATTTCATGAGGTTCCCGACAAACAGTTATTGTGCTGACTTTGCTTCCAGAGGCTGTTTGGAACTCGGTAGTGAGTGTTGCAACCGAGGACAGACTATTTTGACACGTTACGCGGTTCAGCACACGGCGGTCCTGTTCTGTGAGCTTGTTTATTCTACCACGTCGTGGCTATGCCGTTGTTGCTCCTAGACATTTCCACTTCACAATAACAGCACTTGCAGTTGACCGGGGCAGCTCTAGCAGGGCAGAAATATATGACAAACTGATTTGTTGGAAAAGTGGCATCCTATGATGGTGCCACGTTGAAAGTCACTGAGCTCTTCAGTAAAGCCATTCTACTGCCAATGTTTGTCTGTGGAGATTGCATGACTGTGTGCTCGATTTTATATACCTGTCAGCAACGGGTGTGACTGAAATAGCTGAATCCACTAATTTGAAGGGGTGTCCACATACATTTTTATATAGGCTGTATTTCAGTCTGTGCTAGCAAAACAGTTCCGAAACAGCTCCTCATTACTTGAGTAAGATTTTTTTTTTTTAAGCATAAAAGGAGTTTTACAATGACTTCGGAGGTGGATGGCCGGACGAACCAAGTCTCTGGCCCTGGGACACCTTTTGGCATCAGAGAGAAAATGTTGCTGTTTTAAAGCTAATTTCCTGCAATTCTACACATTTTGTCTTGGGGCAGAGATATTTCTTGTTGTTGCGGCATAAAGCTAATAAAGCTAACATTTCATCCATGAGACGGAGAGATTTTTTTTTATCACAGTGCATTTATGTATAACAAAAAACACAAGTATTTTTTTTCCATTTAACCTAATTTAACAAATTATTATTTACAATGACGGCCTACCCCTGCCAACCCCGGATGACGATGGGCCAATTGTGCACCACCCTATGGGACTCACAATCACAGCCAGATGTGATTCAGCCTGGATTTCAACCAGGGACTGGAGTGACACCTCTTGCATTGAGATGCAGTGCCTCAGACCCTGCGCAACTCGGGAGCCCATTATTAAGTTGAAAAATGTATCCTTGGTGGAGTACTGTGGATACCAATATCCCTGTGAGCCTCCCAGGCCCATGTTGCCCAGGGTTAAAAACGTACATGGTAGATGAATAATATTACATTGTATTGTAGTACCATCTATACTAAGGATCATCAGCTAGATTCAGCCACGATTTTATTGAGTGGATGATCAGGGCGCCGGAACATAATTACAAATCATTTGTGGACCGCAAATTGACCGCAAGAAGCCCAAACAGATATATTTGACTAAAACGTAATAATTTCAAACCTTGCTTACAGTATACGATCACATACAGGTACACTATATCATTCTATTATGTGTGGGAATACTGATTTACAAAATGTAAATCACTTGGAGCTGATTTGCTGGTGTCCCTACTGGCCAAAATGTGTTAAATCTGTTGATGTTAGTAATATTGATTAAAAAAATAAATGAAATGTAAAAAATTATAAAATAATAATAAATATTTTGAGATCTGGCTGTGGACCCCCTGCAGTACCATCCCAGTTTGAGGATCCCTGGCCTAACACACTGACTTCCAGACCAGTATACAATCACTCACCCATACTTAGCCCACTCACCCATACTTATCCCACTCACCCATACTTAGCCCACTCACCCATACTTATCCCACTCACCCATACTTAGCCCACTCACCCATACTTAGCCCACTCACCCATACTTAGCCCACTCACCCATACTTAGCCCACTCACCCATACTTATCCCACTCACCCATACTTAGCCCACTCACCCATACTTAGCCCACTCACCCATACTTATCCCACTCACCCATACTTATCCCACTCACCCATACTTATCCCACTCACCCATACTTATCCCACTCGCCCATACTTAGCCCACTCACCCATACTTAGCCCACTCACCCATACTTATCCCACTCACCCATACTTAGCCCACTCACCCATACTTATCCCTTCTTACTCCATTTGCACACACTGTATATAGATTTTTATATTGTGTTATTGTCTGTACTTTTGTTTATCCCATGGGTAACTCTGTGTTGTTTGTGTCGCAGTTGTAAATGAGAACTTGTTCTCAACTGGCCTACCTGGTTAATAAATAAAGGTGAAATAAAAATTAATTTAAAAAAACAATCTCTGTCCCTCACCCTCTCTCTCCCTCCCTCTTGTCTCTCTCCCTCACTCTCTCCCTCACTCTCTCCCTCCCTCTCTCACTCTCTCCCTCTCCCTCCCTCTTGTCTCTCTCCCTCACTGACTCAGTCTGGTCCATTATCTCATTTCATAAGTCCCTGACAGTCTCCCTCTCACTGATAAAGTCCCACAATGTCAGGCTTACAGTATCCCTCCTAGTATCATGTCCCCATGGCCCCATATATAGGCCCCAGAACCACCAGTTTCTCCCCTCCCAGGACCCATGCCTCCCAGGCGGACAGAGAAACGCCTCCCAGAGCTGGAGAGAGGATATATAATCAGTTACACAGTATGCTCAGCCATCACTTCTGCATCGCTCAGCAAATGCCTGCAATTGAGCACAACTAATGTGGTTTGCGCCATTGGCGTGAAAATGGCCGCCATCCATTGGATTAGCCATTCGGGTGAGCTGACAGATGGCCAATGAGTTTAGACCAGTGGGACCTGATGGGGAATGACACTCTTCAGGGCAGTGGTCTACGAAGCGGCAATACGACAGTCCTTCGCCATTAGTCCTCCTGAATATCAGTTTGAGAGGTGATTGAGACCATAGAAATAGAATGAGACACTCAAAATGGCCGCCAGTCCATCCATTGTATGGCATTATTGACTTGAACGGGGACGCCGCTTCTATTCATTGTAGTTCTGTAATTAAGACCTTCTGTCTGAACTGTTGATAGTTCTAGCCCCTAGCCTATTGATAACAAAGCCACACAGCCATATCACAGTTCCATTGGTAACCTATTGTTATGTCCACTCTATGGCACAGTAAGTGAATGTGGGGCTGCGTTCAAGCTCCACTGGTTCATTTTTGGCTTAAATTCCCTGTTCAAGGTCCAGCTATGCTTTGAAAGCTCAATAGGGTGTGTTTTTGCAGTGAACAAATGAGCACCCGGTGGATTATTACCTACACTGAACAAAAATATAAACTGAGGAGTATTTCTGTCTGTCATAAAGCCCTTTTGTGGGGAAAAACTCATTCTGATTGGCTGAGCCTGGCTCCCCAGTGGGTGGGCCTATGCCCTTTCAGGCCCATCCATGGCTGCACCCCTGCCCAGTCGTGAAATCCATAGATCCAATTATATATCAATGTTACCCTTTTATATGGTATATTACATACAGCATGATTCAATATGGAATCTCAATATTACCCTTACTTTTATACGATACATCACATACAGTATGATTCAATATGGAATCTCAATATTACCCTTACTTTTATACGATACATCACATACAGTATGATTCAATATGGAATCTCAATGTCAATATCTCTCTCTGCCCCCAGCTATCAGCTGTGGACACCCAGGAAGCCCCATCTACGGGCGGGCCATCGGTAACGGCTTCAACCTGAACGACGTGGTGAGCTTCTCCTGCAACATGGGCTATGTGATGGAGGGGCCCTCGAGGGCCCAGTGCCAGGCCACGCGCCAGTGGAGCCAGCCACCACCAACGTGTAAAGGTGGGGAAAAAAGTTAAGTCTTCTATTCACACGGAGTACGCTTGCTCGTTCCGCCTGATCCCTGCAGTGCACTCTGGGTAAAATGGGGATGAATGAGGAGGGGTTCATCATGGCTTGTAGTGGGGTTGTTACCAATCAGCATTGTAACCAATCAGCATGACAATGGCCTCTGTGTAGGGGGAAGGGGGACATTTGGTTGCTCTGTGTTTCTGTCTGTTATGTGGTTGTTGTGAGTTAGGGTCATAGGCTAGGACGGGCTCTTGAACATCATTGGATATGATTGTGGTGGTATCATAGGCTATGGTATCATAGGCTAAGATGGCCTCTTGAACATCATTGGATATGATTGTGGTGGTATCATAGGCTAGGACGGCCTCTTGAACGTCATAGGATATGATTGTGGTGGTATCATAGGCTAGGACGGCCTCTTGAACGTCATTGGATATGATTGTGGTGGTATCACTGACCGGTATAGTGTTTTTGAATGGTTCCCAGTGCATGACATTTGCCTTGCATGTGATTTAGTTTACAGTGATGCATTTCAACATGCAACCAGACTAACGTCTGTAATATGATTTTGTGACCATGTGTTTGCTGTGTTATACTGTAAATGTATAATATAATATTCAGAATGTGTGGAAGAGCTGCGGTGGGGGGGTTGATTATCTGAAACCATCTCATGGAGCTTATGGTACTTCCGTTATAGAGGATTCTTACCCTGAGGTAACCAGAGGCTAAATCCAGGGTCAGACTGATGTTGTACGAGCCCTGCATATCAAACAAACTAGTGTCAGTAACGTAGTATCTGATTGGATTACTCTGTCAAGTGAAAATATTAAGCCCTCATTGTGTTGGCCTTTTTTCATACAGGTGAATCAATGTCTCAGGTTCTTGGAATTCATAATAAGCCATTGTGCCATGTAGGGGAGAAATGGGACGAAAGTAACATAGGGGGGCGAAACTAACGTACTTATTTTTCGGGTGTATAGTTGTGTTTAGTTGTTTAAGGTTCCAAACATATGTAATTTTACTTATACTCATTCTCTCAACCAGCTTCACGAGGTAGTCACATGGAATGCATTTCAATTAACAGGTGTGCCTTGTTAAAAGTTAATTTGTGGAATTACATTCCTTCTTAATGCGTTTGAGCCAATCAGTTGTTGTGACAAGGTAGGGGTGGTATACAGAAGATATCCTTATTTGGGAAAGGTCTAAGTCCATATTATGTCAAGAACAGCTAAAATAAGCAAAGAGAAATGATAGTCCATCATGAAGGTCAGTCAATCTGGAAAATTTCAAGAACTTTTCAAGTTTGTTCAAGTGCAGTCGCAAAAACAATCAAGAGCTATGATGAAACTGGCTCTAGAGTGCTCAGGACCTCAGACTGGGGCGAAGGTTCACCTTCCAACAGGACAATGACCCTAAGCACACAGCCAAGACAATGCAGGAGTGGCCTCGGGACAAGTCTCTGAATGTCCTTGAGTGGCCCAGCCAGAGCCCGGACTTGAACCCGATCGAACATCTCTGGAGAGACCTGAAAATTGCTGTGCAGCAATGCTCCCCATCCAACCTGACAGAGCTTGAGAGGATCTGCAGAGAAGAATGAGAGAAACTCCCCAAATACAGGTGTGCCAAGCTTGTAGCATCATACCCACAAAGACTCAATGCTCTAATCGCTACCAAAGGTGCTACAACAAAGTACTGAGTAAAAGGTCTGAATACTTATGTAAATGTGATATGTCAGTTTGCATTTTTTATACATTTCTAAAAACCTGCTTTTGCTTTGTCATTATGAGGTGTTGTGTGTAGATTGATGAGGAAACAAATACATTTAATCAATTGTAGAATAAGGCTGTAACGTAACAAAATGTGGGAAAAGTCAAGGGGTCTGAATACGTTCCGGCACTGTGTGTATATATACAGTACCAGTCAAAAGTTTGAACACACCTACTCATTCAAGGGTTTTTCTTTATTTTTACTATTTTCTACATTGTAGAATAATAGTGAAGACATCAAAACTATGAAATAACACATATGGAATCATATAGTAACCAAAAAAGTGTTAAACATATCAAAATACATTTGAGATTTTTCAAAGTAGCCACCCTTTGCCTTGATGACAGCTTTGCACACTCTTGGCATTCTCTCAACCAGCTTCATGAGGTAGTCACCTGGAATGCATTTCAATTAACAGGTGTGCCTTGTTAAAAGTTAATTTGTGGAATATTGTTCCTTCTTAATGCGTTTGAGCCAATCAGTTGTTGTGACAAGGTAGGGGTGGTATACAGAAGATATCCCTATTTGGAATGCTTTTCCAACAGTCTTGAAGGAGTTCCCACATATGCTGAGGTCTTGTTGGCTGCTTTTCCTTCACTCTGTTGTCAATAGAGTGAATCATGGATTGAGATCAATGGAAGATTATCGCAGAAAGGCAGATCCATGTCAGCATTTGGCCCTATTTGAGTGACTGCAGAGGGTTAGGCGTGTCCTCCTAAGTGTTAGAATGAATTTATCCCTTCCATGTTTCCGCCAAATAACACAAGCTTGTCTATTTCCCCCTCCCTGTCTTCCTCTTCAGTGGTCAACTGCTCCGATCCTGGCATCCCAGCCAACTCCATCAGACAGAGTAAGATAGAACACGGAAACTTCACCTTTGGAACCGTGGTGTTCTACGATTGCAACCCAGGTTTCTACCTGTTCGGTTCTCCGGTTCTCACCTGTCAACCCACGGGACAGTGGGACAAGCCTCTACCTGAGTGTATCGGTGAGTCTGTTGTCACTGTATATGGTCAAAAGAGACTCAGCAATCTGCACACTGCTACTTATACTCATATGTGGTATATTGGAGAAGTTTTGACGGTTGAAAACATTGTCACTGATAAAGCACATTGGGAGCATACCGCTGATTGCAGTGTGCGGAGTCTCTTTTTACCATTCACTGAACTTGTTTTGATATCCAGCACCTGCTCAAAAGCATTGGTGGTATTTATCTACTGTCATCTGTTCCTATAATTTGTTGTCACTGTCTCACAGACTGTCTCTTTCCCGGAGAGAGACTGCCGACTTAGCAACTTGGCACTTGTGGCTAATTAGCATATTATTCCTTTAATTGAGGCTGAATGAGTTGCGTGACCCCCTGCAGCTTAAGATCAGTGTTCTAATTGAGGGACAGGTGGAACAGCGCTGTGGATATTAGACTAATTAGGGATGCCAGGTTGGCAGCTGATCCTTCTGTTTTATGGTGTGTACCTGCAACATTCTCCTCTAAAACAAGCTGCACCAGGGACCTGCTGTACTGGCAACTTGGCATGTCTAAACGCTTGGCTTCAAGGCTTCCTACTGGCTGTCTCGGAGTTCTAAACACAACCTGGGCTTCCTACTGGTTGAGGGGCACGTAGTGTGCTCCAATCAGTTTTCTCCTTTGAAGTTTGAACCCAACCTCAACCTTATTGAACATGATGTGCCGCCTCCTGTTTTATCTTAAACCTGACCATAACTTAGCTCTACTTTGTCCCTATCAGTTTGGTGTTCCTGTTGCCATGTGTTTTAAAAGGGGCAGAAAGACGTTGGACAGAATTAATCAATGTGCTCTTTTCTCCTCAATGCCTAGTTCCCTGTTTGATCCACCTCCTGCAACATTGACACCGTGTCCAAAATGTTCTTCTCATTTAGACACACCTCATCCAGTCCGTTGCTTCAGCACGTTAACTTTGTATCGGCCAGGAGCCGACAAAAAGGGAGAAAGTTTAAAGGAAACTTGCTGATTGTAGCACATTGTAGGGTGAATGTCTGAAGAAAGAAGTTGATCATTTACAACATTAAAAAGGAAACGGAGAATTATTACAAAGGATGAGGATGGTACCATCTACTTTGGATCGTTACCATTACGGTACAGTACATTTTGGACGGTACCTGGATCCAGATCAAATCAAATCAAGTCCTGGTCTATAAAGTGCTTTTAATCTGGGTCTGGGAAATGTAGCCCATAGTTTGTATTATCTGAATTAGTTTTGAAAGTAGTAAAGTAGTTTGTATGATACAGTATCCTCCCTCATCGAGACGTAGGCCAGAACAGTGTTTACACCATAGTCACATCTCATTCTGTCTTTACTGCTAAAATACTGGACAGGCTACATCGCAAATGCCACTCTATTCCCTATGGGGCCTGGTCAAAAGGAGTGAATAGGTTTCAATCCTGTAGAAACAGCACCTTCCACTACGTTAGACCGGTCAGCACTCTGAACTGATGGCATCCATTGTGTGTGTCTCTCTCCTCCAGTGGTGGACTGTGGTCACCCTGGGTGCCCTCCCAACGGCCAACTGAGCGGGGACAAGTTCACCTTCGGCTCCACGGTTCGCTACACCTGCACAGGGGGGCGGCAGCTGAAGGGCGAGTCGGCACGCACCTGCCAGCTTAATGGCCACTGGAGCGTACCCATGCCTTTCTGCTCAGGTGATTTAGGGGGGTTTGTGAGTGTGTGTGGGGGTGGGGGTGGGGGTTCTGTGTAGTTGGGTGGTTAGGGGGGTTTGTGAGTGGGTGCAGGGGTGTGGGGTTTGTGAGGTTGGGTGGTTAGCGGGGTTTGTGAGTGGGTGCAGGGGTGTGGGGTTCTGTGAGGTTGGGTGGTTAAGGGGGGGTTGTGAGTGGGTGTGGGTGTGTGGTGTTCTGTGAGGTTGGGTGGTTAGCAGGGGTTGTGAGTGGGTGTGTGGTGTTCTGTGAGGTTGGATGGTTAGGGGGGGGGGGGGTTGTGAGTGGGTGTGGGTGCGGGTGTGTGGTGTTCTGTGAGGTTGGGTGGTTAGGGGGGGGTTGTGAGTGTGTGGTGTTCTGTGAGGTTGGGTGGTTAGGTGGTTAGGGAGGTTTGTGAGTGGGTGCGGTTGTGTATGTGTTGGGGCTCAGGTTGTCCTGAGGGTAACAAATGGCTAAGTCATCTGCAACGTTACATTACGATCTATAGGAAGGTTGTCATGGTGACCAAGCTCAGATGTTCAAATCTATATTCATCAGCTTTTGGTCTTACTTTTGCTCATTGCAAGAGCTAAAAACAGACAGAGACAAATAGAGAGAAGGTCATATCGAGGACTTTTAGATATACCTCCAAAATAGAGAACTAGCTGCTAATAGCGGAGGGGGATTTAAAAGCGGTGGTGGAGCAACACGTTGCTTTCAGCAGAATAGAAGAAACGAGAGGCATCGACTAACATGTGGGCAGGAGGGTTCACCATCTTCACCCTAGTGGGCGCTGTACCTGGGCATTGACGTTACGGCACCAATGTATCACAACTCGTCTTCACAGTCTAGTCTCTCTCTTTTACTATTTCTCTCTTTTACTTTCTCTCTCTCTCTCTCTCTCTCTCTCTCTCTCTCTCTCTCTCTCTCTCTCTCTCTCTCTCTCTCTCTCTCTCTCTCTCTCTCTCTCTCTCTCTCTCTCTCTCTCTCTCTCTCTCTCTCTCTCTCTCTCTCTCTCTCTCTCTCTCTCTCTCTCTCTCTCTCTTTTACTCTGTCTCTCTCTCTCTCTCTCTCTCTGTCTCTCTCTCATACACACACAGACCTTCCTTACTTCCTTCCTTCATTCCTGAATTACTTCCTTCTGCCCAAAATAAAGCTTTTTTCTCCTTCCTCTTCTTCTTCCCTGTCTTCCACTCAATATGTAAAGTGGCACAATGTGGATTGGATGAAAATCGTTATATGGCTACATTTAAGTAAATATGACAATGACCCCGTCGAGGATGATGGGAAAATACATTTGTGGCTGAAGTAATTTTTTTCAGCCGGAGAAGGATGTCATTCTCTGGATAATTAGGGCCTCTGTATTTCCTCTCTTGCAGAAGTTGGGGCCTGCATCCCAAATTAAACCCTATTCCCTGTATAGAGCACTACGTTTAACCAAAACATTGGGCTCTGGTCAAAAGTAGTGCAGTATATAGGGAGTAGGGTGCCATTTTGAATGCAATAAGTCCCAGTAATGGAACTACTCTGTTGGTGGTTGGTGTTATCTGTTCCTCTTTATTGCTTATCTACTTTTCACTACGGCAGACTGAAGAGGAATAATCTCCTCCTCATCTCTCTCTCTCACTGTATAGAGAGAAACACAGGTACTCACCTACAGAAGATGGTGTTGGAATCTAAAAGGGTTTTGAATTGGACATCACAAGAAGTGCAAATTACTGGCACAAGATTTATTATCCCTGTAGTACATATCTTCCATTCATAGTTTTCTTTACTTAAGAACTTGTGGTGCTTGTATACACCCTCCCTCACCCTGTTACAGACTGTCTGTAGTTTAAAGAGTTTAGCAATGTGTACACCTCCCCTGCCATACCCTGTTAGTGGGTCCTACCTGTCCTTTAACCCATCCTACCACACCCTGTTAGTGAGTCCTACCTGTCCTTTAACCCATCCTACCACACCCTGTTAGTGAGTCCTACCTGTCCTTTAACCCAACCTACCATACCCTGTTAGTGAGTCCTACCTGTCCTTTAACCCATCCTACCACACCATGTTAGTGAGTCCTACCTGTCCTTTAACCCATCCTGCCTCACCCTGTTAGTGAGTCCTACCTGTCCTTTAACCCATCCTACCATACCCTGTTAGTGAGTCCTACCTGTCCTTTAACCCATCCTGCCTCACCCTGTTAGTGAGTCCTACCTGTCCTTTAACCCATCCTACCATACCCTGTTAGTGAGTCCTACCTGTCCTTTAACCCATCCTGCCTCACCCTGTTAGTGAGTCCTACCTGTCCTTTAACCCATCCTGCCTCACCCTGTTAGTGAGTCCTACCTGTCCTTTAACCCATCCTACCATACCCTGTTAGTGAGTCCTACCTGTCCTTTAACCCATCCTGCCTCACCCTGTTAGTGAGTCCTACCTGTCCTTTAACCCATCCTACCATACCCTGTTAGTGAGTCCTACCTGTCCTTTAACCCATCCTGCCTCACCCTGTTAGTGAGTCCTACCTGTCCTTTAACCCATCCTACCATACCCTGTTAGTGAGTCCTACCTGTCCTTTAACCCATCCTACCATACCCTGTTAGTGAGTCCTACCTGTCCTTTAACCCATCCTACCATACCCTGTTAGTGAGTCCTACCTGTCCTTTAACCCATCCTACCTCACCCTGTTAGTGAGTCCTACCTGTCCTTTAACCCATCCTGCCTCACCCTGTTAGTGAGTCCTACCTGTCCTTTAACCCATCCTACCATACCCTGTTAGTGAGTCCTACCTGTCCTTTAACCCATCCTACCATACCCTGTCAGTGGGTCCTATCTGTTATTTAATAACCCATCCTGCCATGGCCTGTCAGTGTGTCCTGTCTGTTATTTAATAACCCATCCTGCCATGGCCTGTCAGTGGGTCCTATCTGTTATTTAATAACCCATCCTGCCATGGCCTGTCAGTGGGTCCTATCTGTTATTTAATAACCCATCCTGCCATGGCCTGTCAGTGGGTCCTATCTGTCCTTTAACCCATCCTACCATACCCTGTCAGTGGGTCCTATCTGTTATTTAATAACCCATCCTGCCATGGCCTGTTAGTGAGTCCTACCTGTCCTTTAACCCATCCTACCATACCCTGTCAGTGGGTCCTATCTGTTATTTAATAACTCATTCCTGCCACACCCTGTCAGTGGGTCCTATCTGTTATTTAATAACTCATTCCTGCCACACCCTGTCAGTGGGTCCTATCTGTTATTTAATAACTCATTCCTGCCACACCCTGTCAGTGGGTCCTATCTGTTATTTAATAACTCATTCCTGCCACACCCTGTCAGTAGGTCCTATCTGTTATTTAATAACTCTTTCCTGCCACACCCTGTCAGTGGGTCCTACCTGTTATTTAATCACCCATCCTGCCATGGCCTGTTGGTGGGTCCTATCTGTTATTTAATAACCCATCCTGCCATGGTCTGTCAGTGGGTCCTATATGTTATTTAATAACCCATCCTGCCATGGCCTGTCAGTGGGTCCTATCTGTTATTTAATAACCCATCCTGCCATGACCTGTTGGTGGGTCCTATCTGTTATTTAATAATCCATCCTGCCATGGCCTGTTGGTGGGTCCTATCTGTTATTTAATAACCCATCCTGCCATGGCCTGTTGGTGGGTCCTATCTGTTCTGATTATAGTGTGAAGAGTTCAGCAACATGATAACCACCCTGCCTAATCCTAATGTTTATTCAACATCCAATGGGATCGAAATAACATTTTTGTTTACAGTGTGTTATTGAGTAGTGTGAAAAGTCTGGCAGTGTGTAAAGTGGGCCTAAAGCTGACTATGCTGCTGAGAGATATGAGAACACAAGCTGACAATCTCACCTCTTCTACCAGAGTTGTGTGAACGCAGAGAGAGAGAGAGAGGCTCGCAGAGGAGACGCGCGAGAGAGAGAGAGAGAGGCTCGCAGAGGAGACACGAGAGAGAGAGAGAGAGAGAGAGAGAGAGAGAGAAAGAGAGAGGGGCTCACGGAGGAGACGCAAGAGAGAGGGGCTCGCAGAGGAGACGAGAGAGAGACTCCCGCAGAGGAGACGAGAGAGAGAGACTCCCGCAGAGGAGACGAGAGAGAGAGACTCCCGCAGAGGAGACGAGAGAGAGAGACTCCCGCAGAGGAGACGCGAGAGAGAGACTCCCGCAGAGGAGACGCGAGAGAGAGACTCCCGCAGAGGAGACGAGAGAGAGAGACTCCCGCAGAGGAGACGAGAGAGAGAGACTCCCGCAGAGGAGACGTGAGAGAGAGACTCCCGCAGAGGAGACGAGAGAGAGAGACTCCCGCAGAGGAGACGTGAGAGAGAGGCTCCCGCAGAAGAGACGAGAGAGAGAGACTCCCGCAGAGGAGACGAGAGAGAGAGACTCCCGCAGAGGAGACGAGAGAGAGAGAGACTCCCGTAGAGGAGACGCGAGAGAGAGACTCCCGCAGAGGAGACGAGAGAGAGAGACTCCCGTAGAGGAGACGAGAGAGAGAGACTTCCGCAGAGGAGACGCGAGAGAGAGACTCCCGCAGAGGAGACGAGAGAGAGAGACTCCCACAGAGGAGACGAGAGAGAGAGACTCCCGCAGAGGAGACGAGAGAGAGAGACTCCCGCAGAGGAGACGAGAGAGAGAGACTCCCGCAGAGGAGACGAGAGAGAGAGACTCCCGCAGAGGAGACGAGAGAGAGAGACTCCCGCAGAGGAGACGAGAGAGAGAGACTCCCGCAGAGGAGACGAGAGAGAGAGACTCCCGCAGAGGAGACGAGAGTGAGAGACTCCCGCAGAGGAGACGAGAGAGAGAGACTCCCGCAGAGGAGACGAGAGGGAGAGACTCCCGCAAAGGAGACGAGAGAGAGAGACTCCCGCAGAGGAGACGAGAGAGAGAGACTCCCGCAGAGGAGACGAGAGAGTGAGGCTCCCGCAGAAGAGACGAGAGAGAGAGACTCCCGCAGAGGAGACGAGCGAGAGAGACACCCGCAGAGGAGACGAGAGAGAGAGACTCCCACAGAGGAGACGAGAGAGAGAGACTCCCGCAGAGGAGACGAGAGAGAGAGACTCCCGCAGAGGAGACGAGAGAGAGAGACTCCCGCAAAGGAGACGAGAGAGAGAGACTCCCGCAGAGGAGACGAGAGGGAGAGACTCCCGCAAAGGAGACGAGAGAGAGAGACTCCCGCAGAGGAGACGAGAGAGAGAGACTCCCGCAGAGGAGACGAGAGAGTGAGGCTCCCGCAGAAGAGACGAGAGAGAGAGACTCCCGCAGAGGAGACGAGCGAGAGAGACACCCGCAGAGGAGACGAGAGAGAGAGACTCCCACAGAGGAGACGAGAGAGAGAGACTCCCGCAGAGGAGACGAGAGAGAGAGACTCCCGCAGAGGAGACGAGAGAGAGAGACTCCCGCAAAGGAGACGAGAGAGAGAGACTCCCGCAGAGGAGACGAGAGAGAGAGACTCCCGCAGAGGAGACGAGAGAGAGAGACTCCCGCAGAGGAGACGTGAGAGAGAGACTCCCGCAGAGGAGACGAGAGAGAGAGACTCCCGCAGAGGAGACGTGAGAGAGAGGCTCCCGCAGAAGAGACAAGAGAGAGAGACTCCCGCAGAGGAGACGAGAGAGAGAGACTCCCGCAGAGGAGACGAGAGAGATTTGTGGTGAAGAGGGGAGAGTAGGAAGAAAAAAAAACTAACAGGTACAAACTAGAGCCGATTTATTTGTACTTGTCCCTCTCTCAACAGCTCCCACTCTCAACAGCTCCCTCTCTCAACAGCTCCCTCTCTCAACAGCTCCCTCTCTCAACAGCTCCCTCTCTCAACAGCTCCCTCTCTCAACAGCTCCCACTCTCAACAGCTCCCTCTCTCAACAGCTCCCTCTCGCAACAGCTCCCTCTCTCAACAGCTCCCACTCTCACAGCTCCCTCTCTCAACAGCTCCCTCTTTCAACAGCTCCCACTCTCAAAAGCTCCCTCTCTCAACAGCTCCCTCTCTCAACAGCTCCCTCTCGCAACAGCTCCCTCTCTCAATAGCTCCCTCTCTCAACATCTCCCTCTCGCAACAGCTCCCTCTCTCAACAGCTCCTACTCTCAACAGCTCCCTCTCTCAACAGCTCCCTCTCTCAACAGCTCCCTCTCTCAACAGCTCCCTCTCGCAACAGCTCCCTCTCTCAACAGCTCCCTCTCTCAACAGCTCCCTCTCTCAACAGCTCCCTCTCTCAACAGCTCCCTCTCTCAACAGCTCTCTCAATCATGGTTAATGCTTCTAGGATCCATTCTAGAAAACAATTCTGTGGCGAAGTATACAATGCATCTTCATTTAGTTTTTTTGAGCGTCTCTCTGGGGAAAGCACTATCAAATCAATTTAAATAAATACATTTGGAAAGGACTTTATAAAGTATCCACATGTATATGACAGGACGTTATGACAGTCTAATCACATAATACAGTGTCATTAGCCTATTTCGCTACAATTATTAGTATTATCTGCCATGTGCTGATGACTTGAGTTTTGCATGTGTTAAGTCTTCTAATTAGGCTAAATGATGTGTCTGTCTGTGTTTGGTGGTTTCTCTGTTTTGGGCGCAACCCGTTTTCCACACAGATGATACTTGCTAATCACTTGGGGTGTCGGTGTGCGTTCTTTCTCACTATCTCTCAGTTGCCTGTCTCTCTATGCTTCCTCCACTTGTCTCATCTTGCCGGTACGCTAGCACTACTGTAGACTTACTGATGCACAAAGAGCACCTTCACACACATATAGACTCACCTGCTCTAGGTCTCCATTAAACCTTCATTAACTGTCCGTGACCCATAAAAGAGCTCCTCCCCAAACCCCTCTGTACAGTGTATGGTGCCTGTTCTCTTCTGAGAGCGCTGACCCAGAAAGAGACAGCCATGAGTTTCAGATGGGAGTATTGCTCTCTCTCGATCTCTCTCTCCCTCTCTCTGTCTCTCTCTCTCTCTCTCTCCCTCTCTGTCTCTCTCTCTCCCTCTCTCTGTCTCTCTCTCTCTCCCTCTCTCTGTCTCTCTCTCTGTCTCTCTCTCTGTCTCGCTCTCTGTCTCTTTCTTTCTCGCTCTCTGTCTCTCGATCTCTCTCTCTCTCTCTCTCTCTGTCTCTCTCTCTGTCTCTTTCTCGCTATCTCTCTGTCTCTCTCTCTCTCTCGATCGCTCTCTCTCTCCCTCTCCCTCTCTCTGTCTCTCTCTTTCTCGCTCTCTCGATCTCTCTCTCTCTCTCTCTCTCTCTCTCTCTCTGTCTCTTTCTCGCGCTCTCTCTGTCTTTCCCTCTCTCTCTCTCTCTCCCTCGCTCTCTCTCTCTCCCTCTCTCTCTATCTTATGCTGTCTCTCTCTGTCTCTCTCTCTCTCTCGCTATTGCTCTGTCTCTCTCCTTCTCTCTCGCTCTCTTTCTGTCACTCTCTCTCCCTCGTTCTCTCTCGCTCTCTCTCTGTCTCTCTCTTCTCTCTCACATTATATTGTTCACTTCCCTCAAGCATTAGTATTTCCCTGGCTCTGAGCTTTGCCTTCCAGTGAGCTGCAGGATTCTAAGCCCCAGCAACAGAAGCCTTCTTTAGGGAAAAGCTATAGATCAAGTGAGGATGTGTGTGTGTGTGTGTGTGTGTGTGTGTGTGTGTGTGTGTGTGTGTGTGTGTGTGTGTGTGTGTGTGTGTGTGTGTGTGTGTGTGTGTGTGTGTGTGTGTGTGTGTGTGCGTGTGCGTGCGTGCGTGCGTGCGTGCGTGCGTGCGTGCGTGCGTGCGTGCGTGCGTGCGTGCGTGCGTGCGTGCGTGCGTGCGTGCGTGCGTGCGTGCGTGCGTGCGTGCGTGCGTGCGTGCGTGCGTGCGTGCGTGCGTGCGTGCGTGCGTGCGTGCGTGCGTGCGTGCGGATCAGTTTACCACCACAACACCCTCCGCTTCCATAGTTTCTGATGTAACTGCCCTCCTGGGCCAGGATAAACTGATGTAACTGCCCTCCTGGGCCAGGATAAACTGATGTAACTGCCCTCCTGGGCCAGGGTACCTCCCAGGGTAAATGGATGTAACTGCCCTCCTGGGCCAGGATAAACTGATATAACTGCCCTCCTGGGCCAGGGTACCTCCCAGGGTAAACGGATGTAACTGCCCTCCTGGGCCAGGGTACCTCCCAGGGTAAACGGATGTAACTGCCCTCCTGGGCCAGGGTACCTCCCAGGGTAAACGGATGTAACTGCCCTCCTGGGGCAGGGTACCTCCCAGGGTAAACGGATGTAACTGCCCTCCTGGGCCAGGGTACCTCCCAGGGTAAACGGATGTAACTGCCCTCCTGGGCCAGGGTCCCTCCCAGGGTAAGGAGTAAGTCAGATGGGAGTATTGCTCTACCCCCCACCGTCACAACAGCCAGGTTGCTGAAGATCCACTTCGAAGTCTGTCTCGGTACTCAGGACATCAGGAGTTGCCTTCAAAAGCGGCCACTAGGGGAAACGATGAGTTACCATCAGGTAGGCGTGTGTTTTGCAAGGGTGTAAACCATGAGCTCTGGCTCCGACGTGTGTGTGTTCAATCCCAGTGACAGGAACTCATTTATTATTGTTTTGTTTCCACCCTATCCCAAACCTTAACACATTAACTTAACCACTAGCTTAACCATTGACTTAACCATTGACTTAACCACTAGCTTAACCATTGACTTAACCACTAGCTTAACCATTCACTTAACCACTAGCTTAACCATTGACTTAACCACTAGCTTAACCATTGACTTAACCACTAGCTTAACCACTAGCTTAACCATTAACTTAACCACTAGCTTAACCATTGACTTAACCACTAACTTAACCATTCACTTAACCATTGACTTAACCACTAGCTTAACCATTGACTTAACCACTAGCTTAACCACTAGCTTAACCATTAACTTAACCACTAACTTAACCACTAGCTTAACCATTGACTTAACCACTAACTTAATCATTCACTTAACCATTGACTTAACCACTAGCTTAACCATTCACATAACCATTGACTTAACCACTAACTTAACCATTCACTTAACCATTGACTTAACCACTAACTTAATCATTCACTTAACCATTGACTTAACCACTAGCTTAACCACTAGCTTAACCATTGACTTAACCACTAACTTAACCATTCACTTAACCATTGACTTAACCATTCACTTAACCATTCACTTAACCATTCACTTAACCATTGACTTAACCACTAGCTTAACCATTGACTTAACCACTAGCTTAACCACTAGCTTAACCATTGACTTAACAACTAGCTTAACCATTGACTTAACCACTAGCTTAACCATTGACTTAACCACTAGCTTAACCACTAGCTTAACCACTAGCTTAACCATTGACTTAACCACTAGCTTAACAATTGACTTAACCACTAGCTTAACCATTGACTTAACCACTAGCTTAACCATTGACTTAACCACTAGCTTAACCACTAGCTTAACCACTAGCTTAACCATTGACTTAACCACTAGCTTAACAATTGACTTAACAACTAGCTTAACCATTGACTTAACCACTAACTTAACCATTGACTTAACCACTAGCTTAACCATTGACTTAACCACTAGCTTAACCACTAGCTTAACCATTCACTTAACCATTGACTTAACCACTAGCTTAACCATTGACTTAACCACTAGCTTAACCATTGACTTAACCACTAACTTAACTTAAGGGTGACAGAAAGGCAGCAGACTGGTTGCAGGGTGACAGCAAGGCAGCAGAACGGTTGCAGGGTGACAGCAAGGCAGCAGAACGGTTGCAGGGTGACAGCAAGGCAGCAGACTGGTTGCAGGGTGACAGCAAGGCAGCAGAACGGTTGCAGGGTGACAGCAAGGCAGCAGACTGGTTGCAGGGTGACAGCAAGGCAGCAGAACGGTTGCAGGATGACAGCAAGGCAGCAGACTGGTTGCAGGGTGACAGCAAGGCAGCAGAACGGTTGCAGGGTGACAGCAAGGCAGCAGACTGGTTGCAGGGTGACAGCAAGGCAACAGACCGGTTGCAGGGTGACAGCAAGGCAGCAGACCGGTTGCAGGGTGACAGCACAGACCGGTTGCAGGGTGACAGCAAGGCAGCAGACTGGTTGCAGGGTGACAGCAAGGCAGCAGACCGGTTGCAGGGTGACAGCAAGGCAGCAGACTGGTTGCAGGGTGACAGCAAGGCAACAGACCGGTTGCAGGGTGACAGCAAGGCAGCAGACCGGTTGCAGGGTGAAAGCAAGGCAGCAGACCGGTTGCAGGGTGAAAGCAAGGCAGCAGAACGGTTGCAGGGTGAAAGCAAGGCAGCAGAACGGTTGCAGGGTGAAAGCAAGGCAGCAGACCGGTTGCAGGGTGAAAGCAAGGCAGCAGAACGGTTGCAGGGTGAAAGCAAGGCAGCAGACTGGTTGCAGGGTGACAGCAAGGCAACAGACCGGTTGCAGGGTGACAGCAAGGCAGCAGACCGGTTGCAGGGTGACAGCAAGGCAGCAGACCGGTTGCAGGGTGAAAGCAAGGCAGCAGACCGGTTGCAGGGTGACAGCAAGGCAGCAGACCGGTTGCAGGGTGACAGCAAGGCAGCAGACCGGTTGCAGGGTGACAGCAAGGCAGCAGAACGGTTGCAGGGTGACAGCAAGGCAGCAGAACGGTTGCAGGGTGACAGCACAGACCGGTTGCAGGGTGACAGCAAGGCAGCAGAATGGTTGCAGGGTGACAGCAAGGCAGCAGACCGGTTGCAGGGTGACAGCAAGGCAGCAGAACGGTTGCAGGGTGACAGCAAGGCAACAGAACGGTTGCAGGGTGACAGCAAGGCAGCAGAACGGTTGCAGGGTGACAGCACAGACCGGTTGCAGGGTGACAGCAAGGCAGCAGACTGGTTGCAGGGTGACAGCAAGGCAGCAGACCGGTTGCAGGGTGACAGCAAGGCAGCAGAACGGTTGCAGGGTGACAGCAAGGCAGCAGACTGGTTGCAGGGTGACAGCAAGGCAGCAGAACGGTTGCAGGGTGACAGCACAGACCGGTTGCAGGGAGACAGCAAGGCAGCAGAACGGTTGCAGGGTGACAGCACAGACCGGTTGCAGGGTGACAGCAAGGCAGCAGACCGGTTGCAGGGTGACAGCACAGACCGGTTGCAGGGTGACAGCAAGGCAGCAGACCGGTTGCAGGGTGAAAGCAAGGCAGCAGAATGGTTGCAGGGTGACAGCAAGGCAGCAGAACGGTTGCAGGGTGACAGCAAGGCAGCAGACCGGTTGCAGGGTGACAGCACAGACCGGTTGCAGGGTGACAGCAAGGCAGCAGACTGGTTGCAGGGTGACAGCAAGGCAGCAGACCGGTTGCAGGGTGACAGCAAGGCAGCAGACTGGTTGCAGGGTGACAGCAAGGCAACAGACCGGTTGCAGGGTGACAGCAAGGCAGCAGACCGGTTGCAGGGTGAAAGCAAGGCAGCAGACCGGTTGCAGGGTGAAAGCAAGGCAGCAGAACGGTTGCAGGGTGAAAGCAAGGCAGCAGAACGGTTGCAGGGTGAAAGCAAGGCAGCAGACCGGTTGCAGGGTGAAAGCAAGGCAGCAGAACGGTTGCAGGGTGAAAGCAAGGCAGCAGACTGGTTGCAGGGTGACAGCAAGGCAGCAGACCGGTTGCAGGGTGACAGCAAGCCAGCAGACCGGTTGCAGGGTGAAAGCAAGGCAGCAGACCGGTTGCAGGGTGACAGCAAGGCAGCAGAACGGTTGCAGGATGACAGCAAGGCAGCAGAACGGTTGCAGGGTGACAGCAAGGCAGCAGAACGGTTGCAGGGTGACAGCACAGACCGGTTGCAGGGTGACAGCAAGGCAGCAGAATGGTTGCAGGGTGACAGCAAGGCAGCAGACCGGTTGCAGGGTGACAGCAAGGCAGCAGAACGGTTGCAGGGTGACAGCAAGGCAACAGACCGGTTGCAGGGTGACAGCAAGGCAGCAGAACGGTTGCAGGGTGACAGCACAGACCGGTTGCAGGGTGACAGCAAGGCAGCAGACTGGTTGCAGGGTGACAGCAAGGCAGCAGACTGGTTGCAGGGTGACAGCAAGGCAGCAGACCGGTTGCAGGGTGACAGCAAGGCAGCAGAACGGTTGCAGGGTGAAAGCAAGGCAACAGACCGGTTGCAGGGTGACAGCAAGGCAGCAGAACGGTTGCAGGGTGACAGCAAGGCAACAGACCAGTTGCAGGGTGACAGCACAGACCGGTTGCAGGGTGACAGCAAGGCAGCAGAACGGTTGCAGGGTGACAGCAAGGCAGCAGAACGGTTGCAGGGTGACAGCAAGGCAGCAGAACGGTTGCAGAGTGACAGCAAGGCAGCAGACCGGTTGCAGGGTGACAGCACAGACCGGTTGCAGGGTGACAGCAAGTCAGCAGAACGGTTGCAGAGTGACAGCAAGGCAGCAGACCGGTTGCAGGGTGACAGCAAGGCAGCAGAACGGTTGCAGGGTGACACCAAGGCAACAGACCGGTTGCAGGGTGACAGCAAGGCAGCAGACTGGTTGCAGGGTGACAGCAAGGCAGCAGAACGGTTGCAGGGTGACAGCAAGGCAGCAGACCGGTTGCAGGGTGACAGCAAGGCAGCAGACCGGTTGCAGGGTGAAAGCAAGGCAACAGACCGGTTGCAGGGTGACAGCAAGGCAGCAGAACGGTTGCAGGGTGACAGCAAGGCAGCAGAACGGTTGCAGGGTGACAGCAAGGCAGCAGAACGGTTGCAGGGTGACAGCACAGACCGGTTGCAGGGTGACAGCAAGGCAGCAGACCGGTTGCAGGGTGACAGCAAGGCAGCAGAACGGTTGCAGGGTGACAGCAAGGCAACAGACCGGTTGCAGGGTGACAGCAAGGCAGCAGAACGGTTGCAGGGTGACAGCACAGACCGGTTGCAGGGTGACAGCAAGGCAGCAGACTGGTTGCAGGGTGACAGCAAGGCAGCAGACTGGTTGCAGGGTGACAGCAAGGCAGCAGACCGGTTGCAGGGTGACAGCAAGGCAGCAGACCGGTTGCAGGGTGACAGCACAGACCGGTTGCAGGGTGACAGCAAGGCAGCAGAACGGTTGCAGGGTGACAGCAAGGCAGCAGAACGGTTGCAGGGTGACAGCAAGGCAGCAAAACGGTTGCAGAGTGACAGCAAGGCAGCAGACCGGTTGCAGGGTGACAGCACAGACCGGTTGCAGGGTGACAGCAAGGCAGCAGAACGGTTGCAGAGTGACAGCAAGGCAGCAGACCGGTTGCAGGGTGACAGCAAGGCAGCAGAACGGTTGCAGGGTGACACCAAGGCAACAGACCGGTTGCAGGGTGACAGCAAGGCAGCAGACTGGTTGCAGGGTGACAGCAAGGCAGCAGAACGGTTGCAGGGTGACAGCAAGGCAGCAGACCGGTTGCAGGGTGACAGCAAGGCAGCAGACCGGTTGCAGGGTGAAAGCAAGGCAACAGAACGGTTGCAGGGTGACAGCAAGGCAGCAGAACGGTTGCAGGGTGACAGCAAGGCAGCAGACCGGTTGCAGGGTGACAGCACAGACCGGTTGCAGGGTGACAGCAAGGCAGCAGACCGGTTAAAGGGTGACAGCACAGACCGGTTGCAGGGTGACAGCAAGGCAGCAGACCGGTTAAAGGGTGACAGCACAGACCGGTTGCAGGGTGACAGCACAGACCGGTTGCAGGGTGACAGCACAGACCGGTTGCAGGGTGACAGCAAGGCAGCAGACCGGTTGCAGGGTGACAGCAAGGCAGCAGCAGGGCATCAGGTAGCCTAGCGGTTAGAGTGTTCGCCCAGTAACTAAAACGTCACTGATTCAAATACCCAAGTTGACAAGGTGAAAAATCAGTCGATGTGCACTTGATCAAGGCACTTAACCCTTATTTGCTACAGGGGCACTGTACTTTTATGACTGGCGGTGTAAAACAACACATCCGGTGTATGGATACACCGATCCGGTGTATGTAACAATAAAATATGTATTATTATTAAACCATATCGCTCCTCCTAACCAGTGCACAATGCAGGTAGAGCCCTTCCCTGTAATCCCAAGCACTCAGTGATCCAATTAACTAGACCCCCTGTCCATTAGCTAGACTCCTGTCAATTAGCTAGACCCCCTGTCAATTAACCCCCTGTCCATTAACTAGACCCCCTGTCAATTAACTAGACCCCCTGTCCATTAGCAAGACCCCCTGTCCATTAACTAGACCCCATGTCAATTAGCTAGACCCCCTGTCCATTAGCCTGACCTCCTGTTCATTGACTAGACCCCCTGTTCATTGACTAGACCCCCTGTCAAATAGCTAGACCCCCTGTCCATTAGCGAGACCCCCAGTCCTTTAGCTCGACCCCCTGTCAATTAGCCTGACCTCCTATCAATTAGCTAGACCCACTGTCCATTAGCTAGACCCCCTGTCAATTAGCAAGACCCCCTGTCAATTAGCTAGACCCACTGTCCATTAGCTAGACCCCCTATCCATTAACTAGACCCCATGTCAATTATCTAGACCCCCTGTCAAATAGCTAGACCCCCTGCCCATTAACTAGACCCCCTGTCCATTAACTCGAACCCCTGTCCATTAACTAGACCCCCTGTCCATTAGCTAGACCCCCTGTCCATTAGCTAGACCCCCTTGTTTATTAGCTAGACCTCCTGTCAATTAGCAAGACCCCCTGTCCATTAGCTAGACCCCCGGTCAATTCAATTAGCTAGACCCCCTGTCCATTAACTAGACCCCCTGTCAATTAGCTATACCCCCTGTCAATTAACTACACCCCCTGTCCATTAGCTAGACCCCCTGTCCATTAGCCTGACCTCCTGTCCATTAGCTAGACCGCCTGTCAAATAACTAGACCCCCTGTCCATTAGCTAGACCTACTGTCAATTAGCTAGACCCCTGGCAATTAGCTAGACCCCCTGTCCATTAGCTAGACCCCCTGTCCATTAGCTAGACCCCCTGTCAATTAGCTAGACCCCCTGTCAATTAGCTAGACCCCCTGTCCATTAGCCTGACCTCCTGTTCATTGACTAGACCCCCTGTTCATTGACTAGACCCCCTGTCAAATAGCTAGACCCCCTGTCCATTAGCTAGACCCCCAGTCCTTTAGCTCGACCCCCTGTCAATTAGCCTGACCTCCTATCAATTAGCTAGACCCACTGTCCATTAGCTAGACCCCCTGTCAATTAGCAAGACCCCCTGTCAATTAGCTAGACCCACTGTCCATTAGCTAGACCCCTGTCAATTAGCAAGACCCCCTGTCAATTAGCAAGACCCCCTGTCAATTAGCTAGACCCCCTGTCCATTAGCCTGACCCCCTGTCCATTAGCTAGACCCCCTGTCCATTAGCTAGACCCCCTGTCAAATAACTAGACCCCCTGTCCATTAACTAGACCTAATGTCAATTAGCTAGACCCCCTGGCAATTAGCTAGACCCCCTGTCCATTAGCTAGACCCCCTGTCCATTTGCTAGACCCCCTGTCAATTAGCTAGACCCCCTGTCAATTAGCTAGACCCCCTGTCCATTAACTAGACCCCCTGTCCATTTGCTAGACCCCCTGTCAATTAGCTAGACCCCCTGGCAATTAGCTAGACCCCCTGTCCATTAGCTAGACCCACTGTCCATTTGCTAGACCCCCTGTCAATTAGCTAGACCCCCTGTCAATTAGCAAGACCCCCTGTCCATTAACTAGACCCCATGTCAATTAGCAAGACCCCCTGTCCATTAGCCTGATCTCCTGTTCATTGACTAGATCCCCTGTTCATTGACTAGACCCCCTGTCAAATAGCTAGACCCCCTGTCCATTAGCTAGACCCCCAGTCCTTTAGCTCGACCCCCTGTCAATTGGCCTGACCTCCTATCAATTAGCTAGACCCACTGTCCATTAACTAGACCCCCTGTCAATTAGCAAGACCCCCTGTCAATTAGCTAGACCCACTGTCCATTAGCTAGACCCCCTGTCAATTAGCAAGACCCCCTGTCAATTAGCAAGACCCCCTGTCAATTAGCTAGACCACCTGTCCATTAACTAGACCCCCTGTCAATTAGCAAGACCCCCTGTCAATTAGCAAGACCCCCTGTCAATTAGCAAGACCCCCTGTCAATTAGCTAGACCCACTGTCCATTAGCTAGACCCCCTGTCCATTAACTAGACCCCATGTCAATTATCTAGACCCCCTGTCAAATAGCAAGACCCCCTGTCCATTAGCTAGACCCCCTTGTTTATTAGCTAGACCTCCTGTCAATTAGCAAGACCCCCTGTCAATTAGCCTGACCCCCGGTCAATTCAATTAGCTAGACCCCCTGTCCATTAACTAGACCCCCTGTCAATTAGCTATACCCCCTGTCAATTAACTACACCCCCTGTCCATTAACTACACCCCCTGTCCATTAGCTAGACCCCCTGTCCATTAGCTAGACCGCCTGTCAAATAACTAGACCCCCTGTCCATTAGCTAGACCTACTGTCAATTAGCTAGACCCCTGGCAATTAGCTAGACCCCCTGTCCATTAGCTAGACCCCCTGTCCATTAGCTAGACCCCCTGTCAATTAGCTAGACCCCCTGTCAATTAGCTAGACCCCCTGTCCATTAGCCTGACCTCCTGTTCATTGACTAGACCCCCTGTTCATTGACTAGACCCCCTGTCAAATAGCTAGACCCCCTGTCCATTAGCTAGGCCCCCAGTCCTTTAGCTCGACCCCCTGTCAATTAGCCTGACCTCCTATCAATTAGCTAGACCCACTGTCCATTAGCTAGACCCCCTGTCAATTAGCAAGACCCCCTGTCAATTAGCTAGACCCCCTGTCCATTAGCTAGACCACCTGTCCATTAACTAGACCCCCTGTCAATTAGCAAGACCCCCTGTCAATTAGCAATACCCCCTGTCAATTAGCTAGACCCCCTGTCCATTAGCCTGACCTCCTGTCAATTAGCTAGACCCCCTGGCAATTAGCTAGACCTCTTGTCCATTAGCTAGACCCCCTGTCCATTAGCTAGACCACCTGTCCATTACCTAGACCCACTGTCAATTAGCAAGACCCCCTGTCAATTAGCAAGACCCCCTGTCAATTAGCTAGACCCCCTGTCCATTAGCCTGACCTCCTGTCAATTAGCTAGACCCCCTGGCAATTAGCTAGACCCCCTGTCCATTAGCTAGACCCCCTGTCCATTTGCTAGACCCCCTGTCAATTAGCTAGACCCCCTGTCAATTAGCTAGACCCCCTGTCCACTAGCAAGACCCCCTGTCCATTAGCCTGACCTCCTGTTCATTGACTAGATCCCCTGTTCATTGACTAGACCCCCTGTCAAATAGCTAGACCCCCTGTCCATTAGCTAGACCCCCAGTCCTTTAGCTCGACCCCCTGTCAATTAGCCTGACCTCCTATCAATTAGCTAGACCCACTGTCCATTAGCTAGACCCCCTGTCAATTAGCTAGACCACCTGTCCATTAACTAGACCCCCTGTCAATTAGCAAGACCCCCTGTCAATTAGCAAGACCCCCTGTCAATTAGCAAGACCCCCTGTCAATTAGCTAGACCCACTGTCCATTAGCTAGACCCCCTGTCAATCAGCAAGACCCCTTGTCAATTAGCTAGACCCCCTGTCAATTAGCAAGACCCCCTGTCAATTAGCAAGACCCCCTGTCAATTAGCAAGACCCCCGGTCAATTAAATTAGCTAGACCTCCTGTCCATTAACTAGACCCCCTGTCCATTAGCTAGACCCCCTGTCCATTAGCTAGACCCCCTGTCCATTAACTAGACCCCCGGTCAATTAGCAAGACCCCCTGTCCATTAGCTAGACCCCCTGTACATTAACTAGTCCCCCTGTCCATTAGCTACACCCCCTGTCCATTAACTAGACCCCCTGTCCAATAGTGACTGAGTCAGTGAGCATGCTACCTGGTGGTCTAGTAGGTGTAATGTTGGATTGGCACTCCAGGTTAATACGTGTACTTCCTGTGTCTCCAATTAGTCGGGGTGCTGAAGCGTTGGCTGGACGCAGGGCTCTAGGGCTCAGGGCCTGTGTTGGGGAGGGGTTTTGAGCCGTCTGGTGCCCATGAAACGTTGGTGATGTGATATCATGTGGCGGGAAGGGGACGTGGTACAGGCTCTGTCTTTTCCCCTGTTGCCTGGCCAGTTAGCATTCTAACTGTACCGGCGAGCGTAGAGTTACAGTTTCTTATGAAGAGACTACAGAACAAGTGCTCTGTTTGAGACTAGCGATCACTCAGGCAGTTCTGTGACGAACACAAAGTCACAGGCACATTTGAGACAGACGCCCTTTGTGACAAAACACCAGGGAGATTTCTTTTGACCTCCCTCTGTTCTCCATTCTCCGTTCCCCAGTGTGTCCATGTCCATACTCTGTGTGAGACACGTGAGGTAGGGGGGACGGGAGGGGGAGGGGAGTGGCTGAGGGCCTGTTGTGTTTGTGGTAACTTAGTGGCTCTCCGCTAGCTGTCTAGAGATTTGGCTCTGTATCACAGTGTGTGACAGCCAGCCAGCCCTCTCTCTCTCTCTCTCTCCCTCTCTCCCTCTCTCTCCCTCTCTCCCTCTCTCTCCTTCTCTCTCCCCTCTCTTTCTCCCCTCTTCCTCTCTCTCACCTCTCCCTCTCTTTCTCTCTCCCTCTTTCCCTCTCTTCCGTCTCCCTTTCTCTCTCCCCTCTTCTTCTCTCTCTCCCCTCTTCCTTAATCCCTCTCCCCTCTTCCTCTCTCTCTCTTTCTCTCTCTCTCGCTCTCTCCTATCTTCCTCTCTCCCCCCCCCCCTCTCTTCCCTCTCCCTATCTCTCTCCCTTCTCCCTCTCTCTGTCTGGTGGCATGTTGTGTGTCAGCGCTGCCTCTTCAGATGACAGCTAATAAAGCACCAGCCTAACTTGGTCAGCACATTTTCCCTGACAGAGCACACTCCTGGGAACCTGAACCCCCCACACCGAGGGATGCTTGCTGCCAGGAGGATAATAGAGGAGGTGGAACATGGGACACATGCACCTGCTCAGCAGCCACACACACACACATACACACACACAAAGTTTTACTCATAAATAAAGTCACACACACAAGTCCACACATACTCATGCATACTCATGCACACACATACACACACAAACACTTGGCAGTTGGCACACAAACAGACACACACACCTTACCTGGAAGCCACCACTCACTGTCATCTGGTATCATATCTTGGGGCTGTGTTTTGCTTAGTAAAGAAGGCTGTAACAGTAGCACGTATCTCCAGCAGGCTGTACCTTAGGAAGTGTACACTACTTGTGACCCTCTATTGTCCTACTACAATACATGTGATTGTGTGTGTGTGGGGGGGGGGGGGGGGGGGTGCATCCTGTAATTTGCCCTGTCTTCTAAGAATCATACTCAGTAGGACCCACAGAGGAACATTTATAACCAAGACACTCAAGGCCCTTTCAACTGCAGCTTTACCCATATGATGGCAACGTTCTTGTTCACACTGTACATGTCTGTTGGGACTAGCACTTTATATGCTAGGTATGGAGCTAGGTGAAACAGAACAATGCCCACTCAAATGCAGCTTACCCACATGACTAGGGCTGTTGCCGTGACCGTATTACCGAGTCATGAAGACAGTCAAATCCACCTGACCGTTTAGTCATGGTAATTAGGCTTCTCCAAGCTCTGATGCTGCTGATGTACATTAGTAGCCTACCAAACGTGCTAACTGCCTGGTACTCAGCACTCTATTATCCCTCTAATCACTCTGACATCAATGCAAATGTAATGGAAAATCTAATCAAACACTTCATGAGAGCCCATGAGCTCATGTTGCGCAACATTTGTGATGGCCTCTACTAAAAAGAAGAGGGTTCCCATCAGCTTTCTATAGACTAGGAATACTATATTTATTTTTCTACTTCCCTAATATTAAGCACATTGCTATCTTTACAACAGGAGTATAAGCCTACCTGGCTATATGGGAAAAGTGACCTCCATTCGCTATTTAAGTGTACAGATGAACTGTATTTTTTCCCCCTGCCCCTGTTTCGAGACAGGTGCATGAAAGTGGTCCATTCTAAATCAAAACAAATTTCACACATATATTATTTAGTATATGTAAAGAGAAAATTAAATAATGAATAATCTGATGGGTGACAATATTAGCCAATCACTTGTGAATTATATATTATCACTTGTGAATGATGCCCAGAATAAGGCAAGAAACAAACCCTTGTTTTGGCAACTTTTTTTAATCATCATCACACACCTCATGTAGCCTATCCCATAGGCCTATATGTTTTGATAAGGTTCGAATCACAACTAAAGTGGCCAAATAACTTCTTAAAATGAAGCACATTAATCCATTTTACAAGGGGTGGAGAGCCTAACTGGCATACATAAGCAGCGTGTGAGTTTCATGTTTGGGGAAGATAACTTTCACCGTAAAAATGCACCTTTATTATAAAAGCATTACACGCATAATCGATTTTGCGGTCACTTTTGATAAAGTGTTTCCCGCTAATGGAATATTGGTGCTTATAGCCTACTGCAGCGTTTCTTAAAGTATGGGTCGCGGACCTGTTAATGGTGGGTCGCGAAGTAAATGTATAATTATTTCATTAATGACTGGAATTGATTTGGCCAAGTGCAACTGCGCTCTCGGTTCAGTGCGCTCTCTGCTTAGCATCAGTCTCTGCGCAGTTTGGCAGCAGCGCGAGTGGGAGAGGTAGAGGGAGCTGCCCATGTGCTTCACTGTTTACCGGGTCTTTTTTCTGCAGTTTTCTTGAAGATCACTCCGCGAACCACACGCTGCAGCGCTGTCGTTCAAGCCACTGACTTGTTATTCCCACTCGCCATCACTCACCGCTGTCATGAAATGGACTCATGCTAGCCACAAGTTCTGACTGAGCTCAATCATAATGAAACGCAAATACAGTGATTACTTTTTGTCTCATTCATACAAACTTTGAGAAATAACGAGGAGCGCCCGCAATTTGTTTTGTGTGGGGAAGTGCTCAGTAATGAGTCTCTCAAAACAAACAAATTAGAACAGGCAAGAATGCTTCAGGAAACAATGCTTCAACAGTGGAAAAGTAAGTCAACTAGCAAGGCATTGTTGTCATTTTATAACAGGTGATGATAAGCAGAAATAAGGGAGTACTATCTCGTAGTAGATGTGAGTGTCTCTTTCAAACAATCCCCTGATAGCTAACGTTAGCCAAAGCAAGCTAACTAGCTACTGATAGTGCAACCCTAAGAAACAGTTCAGAGAAGATGAAAAATTATCAGGCCGACTGTACATTTTACTGTAGAAATGATTGTTGAAAACAAGTCGAGGTTGGAACTGTTGCTGTTACAAGTAATACGTTTTATTCTGAACTGGAATAAACTGATTGAGGCTTTTTGAGGCAAACACTCACACATTTCTGGGTTGCTCATCTACAGCAGGAAGCGGTCTCCTGCCTGACTGAGAAAGCAGTAGATGTTCTGATCCAGTTTGGCACCACATACCTATGCAAGTCAGGGTTCTGTACAGAAACAGTGTCAATGCTGAGCACTGTCTAAAGCAGAGCCCAGAATAGACCTGCTTGTTGAAAACTTCAACCAGCCACACACCTCTCATTAGGACTGTGTGTATGTTTGTGTTTTCTGCTCTACATCTGTGTGATGTGATCATTCAGTTCAGAATGAAATTATTTATTGTATTTTAACAGCAACAGTTCCAACCTAGACAGGTATGTAAGAGCATTTTTAATGGGGAAAAATAAACATGAAAATATATTTATGGGTATTTCCTTGTTATTTGTTTTTGTCTATATTGCATTTTTTGGGGGCATAAGGGCAATGAAATGTACAAATATTTACATATAGTTGCATATATTCCTAAGCTTGGGTCCCAGGAAAACACAGAATTTCTCATTTGGGTCCCAGGCTGAAAAAGTTTAAGAACCCCTGTCCTACTGCAGTGTGTGCATTGCTGCTCTTATAATGTAAAGAAATAGCCTAATAGTTTATCAACATTTTAAGCTAAATGTTCGGATCTGTTGCGTCAGCCACATTGCACAAAACAATTTTTTTGATGCTAGTGGTTGTATCCATTTGGGATCTATCGCATCCCACAACTGTCCCAGACTATGTTTGGAATACTTATGTCTCGCACAGAATAGAATAGGTCGACTTTTGTACGATCGGGGATAGTAGAATGACATAGGCTAGTGCTACTCATCTTGTTGGCTGACGAAAAGTAAATGTGGACAGTTCTTCCAATATCTTCAATATGCACCTCGGAATTGGATAAGGACACGAGCGCAGTTGTGTCCCAGATGTGTCTGTCTTCACTTGTAGCCTGTGAGAAAGACGCAATCGTGATGGAGAGCCATGTGAGTGAGAGGTGCTTCAGAGCGTGCAGCACTCAGCACTTCTCCCTGAGCGCGCATTCTAGGCATTATCAAGTGCTTGTGAAATTGTGAATGAGAGACTGATAAAGTGTGTACAGCCTGCGCAAAAAATAAAAAAGCAGAGCTCATGCCTGTCAAGCAACTTTTTTCAAGTCATCATTAGAGCCGCATCATGCAGCCTTAGAATGTATTCAAAATCTAAACATATAGCCCAACGTTTGTAAAACAACTAAAGATACATTAATAACTCTAAATGAATCATATAGGAATACCCATTTCTTTGATAACTGCTCAACACAGAACAGCAGCATGTAATATAAAATAATGCCACGGAATTCCTAACCAAATCTTGTCTGTTAAATGAACTAGTGTAGCCCACAGCCATAAATAAATTATGGATGTATTGGAAAGGTGTAGGTTATATTACATGGATTTATTAGACTTTTGAAAATGTAGATGTTCCAAAGGTCTGCATCAGTGCCAATAGTGTTCAAAGCTGTCCTCAAGGCAAAGGGTGGCTACTTTGAAGAATCTCAAGTATAAAATATATTTTGATTTGTTTAACACTTTTTTGTTATTTCATAGTTTTGATGTCTTCACTATTATTCTACAATGTAGAAAATAGTAAAAAATTTAGAAAAACCCTTGAATGAGTAGGTGTGTCCAACCTTTTGACTGGTACTGCACATGTTTGTGAAAGTCTCATCTTTCCATAGAGGGGTCATAATAGTTTGTAGGCCACAGACGCTACATTTTTGGGGATGTCTCATGATCTGAACAAACACCGCTCTAGCTCTGGCACCTTTCACCGCAGATGAGTGTGTGTGCAACACTGGTGGATGCAGCGGATTGGCCGGATATCTCCAGTTTAAACTGACAGATTTTGAAGGGGATTTTTTTGTATTACGCTAATTTGATGTCCGCGGGGGCGGGGTTAATAGCAGCCACTTTAATCTGTCCCCTGGGCTTCCACTGTCAGGGACATAGAGAAATAATGAATTCTATATTGAATGGCCAGGGACACGACTGCTTACCTGTCTGTAGACTGTCTAATGGACCGGATTCCAGCCTCGCTGTATAGGTAAGCATCTAGTGTGTGTGTGTGTGTGTGTGTGTGTGTGTGTGTGTGTGTGTGTGTGTGTGTGTGTGTGTGTGTGTGTGTGTGTGTGTGTGTGTGTGTGTGTGTGTGTGTGTGTGTGTGTGTGTGTGTGTGTGTGTGTGTGTGTGTGTGTGTGTGTGTGTGTCGGCTGCATTCAAACCTGGGATCACAGTCAAGCTGCTGCTAAATTAGATTTCAATCAAATCAAATCAAGCTTTATTTGTCACATGCGCCAAATACAACAAGTGTAGACCTTACCGTGAAATGTTTACTTACAAGCCCTTAACCAACAGTGCAGTTCAAGAAAGAGTTAAGAAAATATT
>NC_092111.1:34963130-35120630 GCF_045679555.1 Salvelinus alpinus | reverse complement strand
GTCAGAAGTTTACATACACTAAGTTGACTGTGCCTTTAAACAGCTTGGAAAATTCCAGAAAATGATGTCATGGCTTTAGAAGCTTCTGATAGGCTAATTGACATTGTTTGAGTCAATTGGAGATGTACTAGTGGATGTATTTCAAGGCCTACCTTCAAACTCAGTGCCTCTTTGCTTGACATCATGGGAAAATCAAAAGAAATCAGCCAAGACCTCAGAAAAAGAATTGTAGACCTCCACAAATCTGGTTCATCCTTGGGAGCAATTTCCAAATGCCTGAAGATACCACGTTCATCTGTACAAACAATAGTACGCAAGTATAAACACCATGGGACTACGCAGCTGTCATACCGCGTTCTGTCTCCTTGAGATGAACGTACTTTGGTGCGAAAAGTGCATTTCAATCCCAGAACAACACCAAAGGACTTTGTGAAGATGCTGGAGGAAACAGGTACAAAGTATCTATATCCACAGTAAAATGAGTCCTGAAAGGCCGCTCTGCAAGGAAGAAGCCATTGCTCCAAAACCGTCATATAAAAATCAGACTACGGTTAGCAACTGCACATGGGGAGAAAGATCGTACTTTTTGGAGAAATGTCCTATGGTCTGATGAAACAAAAATAGAACTGTTTGGCCATAATGACCATCGTTATGTTTGGAGGAAAAAGGTGGAGGCTTGCAAGCCGAAGAACACCATCCCAACCATGAAGCATGGGGGTGGCAGCATCATGTTGTGGGGGTGCTTTGCTGCAGGAGAGACTGGTGCACTTCACAAAATAGATGGCATCATGAGGATGGAAAATGATGTGGATATATTGAAGCAACATCTCAAGACATCAGTCAGGAAGTTAAAGCTTGGTCGCAAATGGGTCTTCCAAATGGACAATGACCCCAAGCATACTTCCAAAGTTGTGGCAAAATGGCTCAAGGACAACAAAGTCAAGATATTGGAGTGGCCAGCACATAGCCCTGACCTCAATCCCATAGAAAATGTGTTGGCAGAACTGAAAAAGCGTGTGCGAGCAAGGAGGCCTACAAACCTGACTCAGTTACAAAAGCTCTGTCGGGAGGAATGGGCCACAATTCACCCAACTTATTGTGGGACGCTTGTGGAAGGCTACCCGAAACGTTTGACCCAAGTTTAAAAAAATTAAAGGCAATGCTACCAAATACTAATTGAGTGTATGTAAACTTCTGACCCACTGGGAATGTGATGAAAGAAATAAAAGCTGAAATAAATCATTCTCTCTACTATTATTCTGACATTTCACATTCTTAAAATAAAGTGGTGATCCTAACTGACCTAAGACAGGGAATTTTTACTAGGATTAAATGTCAGAAATGGTAAAAAACTGAGTTTAAATGTATTTGGCTAAGGTGTATGTAAACTTCCGACTTCAACTGTAAGTCATAATTTATTAAACAATGTTATTCTAGTCATCCCTTTGCCCAAATCTAAATCCAAACACACCAAGTGTGAGTGCCCCCCCCCCCCCCCTCCCCTCCTCCTTTTGCCCTCGAACAGCCTCAGTTCATCGTGGGCACTGACTCTACAAAGTGTCAAAAGCGTTCCACAGGGATGCTGGCCCATGTTGACTCCAATGGTTCCCACAGTTGTGTCAAGTTGGCTGGATGTCCTTTGGGTGGTGGACCATTCTTGATATACACGGGAAACTGTTGAGCGTGAAAAACCCAGCAGCCTGACACCTACTACTGTTCAATACCCCGTTCAAAGGCACTTCAAAATGTTGTCTGGCCCATTCACCCTCTGAATGGCACACATACACAATTCATGTCCCAATTGTCTCAAAGCTTAAAAATCCAACGTTAGCCTTATCTCCTCCCCTTCATCTACACTGATTGAACAAGTGACATCGATAAGGGATCATAGCTTTCACCTAGTCAGTCTGTGTCATGGAAAGTGTTCTTAATGTTTTGTATACTCGGTGTACTAGTATATGATGAAACAACTTCACAAGTATTTTTGAATTATCACATAAAACCAATCATTCAATCAAACTCTATCTGCCCCTTCTCTCTCTCTCCAGCGGTGCAGTGTGGGAACCCGGGGACCCCCAGTAACGGCCGTGTGTCCCGGCTGGACGGCACAACCTACTCCCACTCTGTCACCTACTCCTGTATGGATGGCTACCTGCTGACCGGCTCCACCACACGTCAGTGTCTGGCCAACGCCACCTGGTCTGGCACTGCCCCCAACTGCAGCAGTAAGTCTTCATAAACCAACCTCACTGCCCTGAACTGCAGCAGTAAGTCTTCATAAACCAACCTCACTGCCCTGAACTGCAGCAGTAAGTCTTCATAAACCAACCTCACTGCCCTGAACTGCAGCAGTAAGTCTTCATAAACCAACCTCACTGCCCTGAACTGCAGCAGTAAGTCTTCATAAACCAACCTCACTGCCCTGAACTGCAGCAGTAAGTCTTCATAAACCAACCTCACTGCCCTGAACTGCAGCAGTAAGTCTTCATAAACCAACCTCACTGCCCTGAACTGCAGCAGTAAGTCTTCATAAACCAACCTCACTGCCCTGAACTGCAGCAGTAAGTCTTCATAAACCAACCTCACTGCCCTGAACTGCAGCAGTAAGTGGGATCAGAGCCCGCATTCATAAAGCGTCTCAGAGTAGGTGTGCTGATCTAAGATCAGACCCCCCCCACGTCTATCTAATCTTATTCATTATGATATCACAGGCAAAAAGAATACTAGATCAGAACATTTATAAATTAGGGCCCTGGACTTACCCATTGTGCTTATGAACAGGGACGTTTGAAAATTCCTACTGATAACACCATAATGTTTTTTTTTACGATGTATTTCGATTGTGATCTTTGGTTTTCGTGTATGGGACCTATTGATATGTGATACAGAGTCATAGATGGGGGATTGGTTCTATTAGTGGGCTGAGGCTGAAGATAGACTGTGTCCCAAATGGCACCCTATTCCCTATATAGTACACTACTTTTGACCACAGCCCTATGGGTCCTTGTCACAAGTAGTGCACTATAAAGGGAATAGGGGGGCCATTTGGAACTATTCCAGAATCTTAATCTCGCATCCTGTTGTCATGACATTTCAAGAAGTTGCTCCTCTCGTGTTAAGACGGGTGGGTTGTTTATGACTGGAATTCTCCGGGCAGTGTAAGAGAGGGATCGAAGAGGAGACAATATTTTAGGTAGCCTTCGGGTTAAAGATTGAGACAGCGAGAGAAGGGGTCTCACGTACACATACACACACACACACACGCACAGTGACTGGTGGGTTGAGACAGAGAAGAGAGGTCAGAAGAGCCCTGTGTCCCTGCTCCAGCAAGATAAGAAAATCAATCCCTCTGTGCCTCTCTGTTACCTTGTACACATTACCATACCCTCCAAAGCTCTTCCCTCTTCTTCAGCTCCTTCTCAGTTGAGTAGACAACGCCAGGGTGTCAATCTGATTTAAATCTAGGCCCAGGGGCGAGACAGAGGGAGAAAAAGAGACAGAGGGAAAGAGAGACCGAGAGACCGAACTTGACAATTTTATTTTATTTTATTGGTATTTCATTACAGAATGTTTCCTTAAAGTTCAAACATGGTTACATTTCAATTTTGGTAATGTTCTAGGAATGTTCTCGAATTTGTTTGACATTGGGAATGTTGAGTTGGAGTTAATTTTATTTTTACAGGGACAGTGCACATTAACATTGACACGTGTTCTCATGTAGTTCAGAGAACATTAAGAAACAACGTTCTTCTGTGCGAATTTCAGTACTTCAGCCTAACGTTTCCTACAGGTTTCCTCATGGTTCTAAAGTCATATTTTCAAATTGTTCCAAGAACATAAAAAAAACGTTCCATAAAAAGCACAAGAAAATGTTAGAAACATTCAGAGAACGTTCTAAGAATGTTGTTTAAAAACATATATATTCAGTTCTCAGCAACAGCAAAACTCTATCTTCTATCTTGTTAAGTGTGTTCTGGTGTGTTGGCCACACCCACTAACTGGCAACACCTGATCTTAATGAGTGCTCGTTTCCTTTGAAATGGGGGTCTGTTTGAATAGACTAACATGTAAAAACATGGCATGCTAGCCTCCATCCTGGTGGCGCAGTGGACTAATTCCATGGACAGAGAACAGATTATAGGTTTGAATCTTCAAGGAAGTTATTTAAAGCCTCCAAATAACCTATAATTTCCTTTCTCAGAGCGTTCAATGAACCAGAGTAAAACGTTCTCAGAACCTTCCTGAAACCTTAAAATAAATGTTCCCAGAACAGTCAAAATGTTCACTTCTCTGCACCGAATGTTTAAAAAAAAACTTCAGTTTTATCGGTCAGGAAATGTATGACTTCGTTCCCACAAACTATGTGAAACAAAAAAAACACGTTCCCACAACATCCAAGGAACCAAATGTGCTAGCTGGGAGAGAAAGAGAGAGAGACAGAGAGACTTATTCCACTTCAGGTAGATAATTCCTCTCTATCTCACCTGGTGTTTCAGATTCAGTTCATTCAGGAATGGACTACCAGATCTATAAACTACTGCCTGCCTGTGTCCATATCACCCCTTGACAGTTATATACCATACTCGTTCCTCCAGGCTAGGTTCATTGCCTTTGATCGTATGCCTCTTAGTGCCCATATATGCTTAAACAGGCAGAATGCTTTGCCTACAGCGTTTCAAAGAGACCTTTGGTTTGTGTCCCAAAATGGCCCCCTGTTACCTATATAGTCTCAGGGCTAACGTAGCGCACCTTTTTAGGGAAAGGTGTAATTTGGGACGCATCCCTTGCCTGTGGCATCAAATCAAATTGTATTTGTCACATGCGCCGAATAAAACAGCTGTAGACAGTTGAAATGCTTACTTACACAGCCCTTAACCAACAATGCAGTTTTAAGAAAAATACCAACAAAAAAATAAAGAAATAAAGTAACAAAAGGTAACGTGTTAAAGTAGTACTGGTTGATGAGTCTTTACATGTGTTTTATTGAGCAGGCAGAGAAGGGTGATGCAGTATTTTCTATCCAGTGGTGGAGTCACATTAGCATTTTGGTCGAGACATTTTCCACACCACCTAGATGTTTACGAGCTTAGCCCTCCGATGATTGATTCCCGAAGCTTCATTCTCATGTTTTTAGTTTTTTTAAGCAAAAGACACAACATTTATGGAAAACGGTAACTCCGGAATTGATAAGGGCACCACATAAATCAATCCGAAATTAAAAATGTATTAAATGTAAAGTACTTTTGGGGTTTGTTGTCAGTCACGGTGATCACTGATCACAGAACTACTAATGTGTTTCTGTTACCTTGTCATCTGAATTCCCAAGGAGACCGTAAACATTCTACTTCCTGCTCTCTGCTCTCCGTCCTCCACAGAACAGAAGGGAGTTATAGTCGTAAGAGATTGACAGAATTGATTATGGAAGTTAAACCCAGGAGACCCTCGTATGAGAACACAGCTCACAGCTATTGATTTTCCCGGTGATAGTGAAATCTATCATTTTGAATAAAAGAGGCGAGGTGGTATCTCATCAGTGGAGATATCTCTGTTGCTGGCTGCATAAATTGGTCATTTCAGATGATTTGTGGATTAGGTTTCCCACCGATTGTTGTCACAGCCCCAGTTACATCTTACGCCGGACCCACAATGGGGCCTAAATTGCACTTCGACCGCCGTCATAGATATCCGTGTCTGTCACACAACAGCCAGAAAGCCAACTGAGTGTCCAGACTGGGAATGTCTTCTTTGTTATGTATGTATTTGTTTGGTGTAACAGAGTACACTGTGTCACTGAGTTACTCTTTTGTCCCCTTCCTTCCTACCATCCTTTGTTCGTTCCTTCCTTCCTTCCCACCTTCCTTCCTTTCTTCTTTCCTCTCTCTCTCTCTCTCTTCCTTCCTTCCTTCCTTCTTTCCTCTTCCTTCCTTCCCTTCCTTCCTTCCTTCCTTCCTTCCTTCCTTCCTTCCTTCCTTCCTCTATTCCTTCCTTCCTTCCTTCCTTCTTTCCTCTATTCCTTCCTTCCTTCTTTCCTCTCTTCCTTACTTCTTTCCTTCCTACCTCTCTCCCTCCCTCCCTCCCTCCCTCCCTCCCTCCCTCCCTCCCTCCCTCCCTCCCTCCCTCCCTCCCTCCCTCCCTCCCTCCCTCCCTCCCTCCCTCCCTCCCTCCTTCCTTCTTTCTGTCTAATCACAGTGATCAACTGTGGCGACCCTGGGGTTCCAGCCAATGGGATGAGGTATGGAGAGGACTTTGCTATTGGTCAGAACATCACATTCCTGTGTGCGCCGGGATACATAATGGAGGCTGACAGCTCGGCCGTACGCACCTGCACCTCCAACGGCACCTGGAGTGGCATCATGGCATCCTGCCAAGGTAAGACCTAGCAACACATGTGTAGCATAATGTACTTCATTACCCACAATGCTCTGTGGAACATATCTAATAACATTTTGGCATCATAGCATCTTTCAAAGGTAGGGCCCAGCAACACTTTGTTTGGTTGGTTTGTTCCCCTGACTACTTCAATTTGAGTGTTTGAATATGTGTATCTACACTTTAGAATAGATTTCAATGAGCCAAGTCTTAGGGACTAACTAATCAATGTCCCCATTGTCTAAAACAGAGCTGTCTTGGCGTGTGTTCCCTATGGAATCACCACCAGTTTCACTACAGATTGTTATAGCTTATTCACAGTAACACTGCACACCTCCTGCTTTCCACACTGTTGCCCTTAGCAACGGTAGCCCATATATCATTGTGTCCTGTTAGCTGCCACGGTGAGAAAAGGGTTTAAATAAAGCATATCAGTTTGCTTTGGTTTGTTATTGTAGGACCAACATCCTGTCTTGTAGTTGTTATTGCTGACACTATATGGGCAGGCAGACAAGGTTTCTCTTCATAACACGCTTTCTCAACATGCATAGAATTGGACCAATCTTGGACCAACTATGATCAACACATATCTCCATCTGTTTGTACAGGTGGTAGTTCCATTTATTGGCTGTGTGAAAGTGTGTTGTTATGCATACATATGTAACAGCTGCAGAGTGATATCTTGGTGCCGTACATTCTTATGATGCACAGTTAGATCTGTGAATGTGGATGTTGACGTGTGGAATAGAAAGTAGCCTAATGGAGGTGGATGGGTGAAAGTCTAACATTGCCTTTTAACACAAAGTTGCGTGTGTGTGCGTGCTTGCATGCACTGGTATTGTATACTGTATGTGAGAACGCCTGTGAAATGGAGGATCCGTCACAGCAGCTGGAGACCTTCTCCACCACTGTTGTGTCACTGGAGTTGTGAAACTACTCTGCATAAACCTATTATTCATTAGCTTAGTACAAGCCAAACTGGTCCACTCTCAATGGAGTGGCTACCAAGCGTGTCCAATACTAATTCAGAATATTAATACAACATTTGGGAATTTATTACACGTTTATTGCTTTTATTACTGTGACACAGAGATGGCAATAAGAGCAGCCAATCATCAGAAAGCTCCATTGAGACTAATGTGTTTGTTTTTATAGTCAGCTGATTCATTTAATCACTACCCTCCAAATCAATGGGTTCTGGTCAAATGTAATGGACTATATAAGGGATATTGTGCCAATGGGCTCTGGTCAAAAGTAGTGCACTAGGCAATCAGGTGCCAATGGGCCCAGGTCAAAAGAAGGGTACTATATAGTATAAGGAATAGGCCTAGTATCCATAGTGCTGTTACTGACCAAACCAACCCCATCTTTTGGAAAGTCTATCCACAGTGCTGTTACTGACCAAACCAACCCCATCTTTTGGAAAGTCTATCCACAGTGCTGTTACTGACCAAACCAACCCCATCTTTTGGAAGGTCTATCCACAGTGCTGTTACAGACCAAACCAACCCCATCTTTTGGATAGTCTATCCACAGTGCTGTTACTGACCAAACCAACCCCATCTTTTGGAAAGTCTATCCACAGTGCTGTTACTGACCAAACCAACCCCATCTTTTGGAAAGTCTATCCACAGTGATGTTACTGACCAAACCAACCCCATCTTTTGGAAAGTCTATCCACAGTGCTGTTACTGACCAAACCAACCCCATCTTTTGGAAAGTCTATCCACAGTGCTATTACTGACCAAACCAACCCATCTTTTGGAAAGTCTATCCACAGTGCTGTTACTGACCAAACCAACCCCATCTTTTGGAAAGTCTATCCACAGTGCTGTTACTGACCAAACCAACCCCATCTTTTGGAAGGTCTATCCACAGTGCTGTTACAGACCAAACCAACCCCATCTTTTGGAAAGTCTATCCACAGTGCTGTTACTGACCAAACCAACCCCATCTTTTGGAAAGTCTATCCACAGTGCTGTTACAGACCAAACCAACCCCATCTTTTGGAAAGTCTATCCACAGTGCTGTTACTGACCAAACCAACCTCATCTTTTGGAAAGTCTATCCACAGTGCTGTTACTGACCAAACCAACCTCTTCTTTTGGAAAGTCTATCCACAGTGCTGTTACTGACCAAACCAACCCCATCTTTTGGAAAGTCTATCCACAGTGCTGTTACTGACCAAACCAACCCCATCTTTTGTAAAGTCTATCCACAGTGCTGTTACTGACCAAACCAACCTCATCTTTTGGAAAGTCTATCCACAGTGCTGTTACTGACCAAACCAACCTCTTCTTTTGGAAAGTCTATCCACAGTGCTGTTACTGACCAAACCAACCCCATCTTTTGGAAAGCTGTAACGGTTATTCTGTGAGATGACTGTATCCATGGTGATAGGCTTTCCAAAATAGTGCACTATTTTACTGTAATTTGGTGAGAGTATTTTGTCTATCGTATAGCCTGCTGGAAAGCCTGTTTCTGCCCAAACCAACCCTCTCAGAACAGTCTGCTGGAAAGCCTGTTTCTGCCCAAACCAACCCTCTCAGAACAGTCTGCTGGAAAGCCTGTTTCTGCCCAAACCAACCCTCGCAGAACAGTCTCCTGGAAAGCCTGTTTCTGCCCAAACCAACCCTCTCAGAACAGTCTGCTGGAAAGCCTGTTTCTGCCCAAACCAACCCCCTCAGAACAGTCTGCTGGAAAGCCTGTTTCTGCCCAAACCAACCCTCTCAGAACAGTCTGCTGGAAAGCCTGTTTCTGCCCAAACCAACCCTCTCAGAACAGTCTGCTGGAAAGCCTGTTTCTGCCCAAACCAACCCTCTCAGAACAGTCTCCTGGAAAGCCTGTTTCTGCCCAAACCAACCCTCTCAGAACAGTCTGCTGGAAAGCCTGTTTCTGCCCAAACCAACCCCCTCAGAACAGTCTGCTGGAAAGCCTGTTTCTGCCCAAACCAACCCTCACAGAACAGTCTTCTAGAAAGCCCTATCTGCTGTTACTGTAATTTGCTGAAAGGAGTGTATCCGCTCTGCAATTCTTTGGAAAGCCTACAATATCTGTTTTTACTTACTGTAGTTCAGTGAGAGGAGGAGTATTCTGTGTCCATATCGTAGTTGGCAGAACTCCATGTGAAAAACAGACACTGAAGAGAAAGGGAGACTCACTCTACAGAGTGCAACATGAGTCATCCAGCCTAGCCCTCTCTTCTACTCAAGCGTGGCGTAGGCTGTGGCGCACCAAGACTCCCAGGCAGCGCTCAGACAAACTAACTGTCCCTTTGACTCTCTCTGCCGTATTGCACTATATAGGGAATAGGGTGCAATTTGGGACTCAGTTATTTTTTATTTAACGTTTATTTAACTAGGCAAGTCAGTTAAGAACAAAGCCTTATTTACAATGCCAGCCTAGGAACTACCTTGTTCAGGGGCAGAACGACAGATTTTTACCTTGTCAGCTCGGGGATTCGGTTTCGGTTATTGGCCCAACACTCTAACCACTAGGCTACCCGCCACCCCAGGTAGCCTAGTGACACCCAGAGGCTAGTGCTCGGAGAGAATACCATTAGCTCAGTTTCAGTTAGACAGCTGGTAGTAAATGTCCACTAAGGGTGGCAAAGCCACAATTATTCCTTCGGCTTCATTTCCTAAGATTATGAAAATATGTTGTTTTAGTTGTTAGCCCGGCTGTGGCCTTTTCCCAAAGGTTTCTTGTGTATTCGCTGTTTACCTTTATGCCATGAATGGAATCATAAAGTATAAATCGTGCCTAATTGATTCAGGATAACTCTACTGTGATAACGAGAGTTAAGTAAAGTATGATTCATGCCTAATTGATAACATGATACCCCTACAGGGATAATGAGGGTTAAGTAAAGTATGATTCATGCCTAATTGATTCATGATATCCCTACAGGGATAATGAGGGTTAAGTAAAGTATGATTCATGCCTAATTGATTCATGATATCCTTACAGGGATAATGAGGGTTAAGTAAAGTATGATTCATGCCTAATTGATTCATGATATCCCTACAGGGATAATGATGGTTAAGTAAGTGAGTAATTCAGCATTGATTAAAGTATTACTTCCCCTCAGAGTAAACTTGCCTTACTTCCTCCCTCCTCTCCTCTCCCCTCCCTCCCTCTCTCTCTCTCTCTCTCTCTCTCCCCTCTCTGTCCTCCTCTCTCTCCCTTTCTCCTCTCCTCTCTCTCTTCGTCCCTCCTCTCTCCTCCCCCGCTCTCCTTCTCGCTCCCTATTCTCTCTCCTCTCTCTCCCTCTCCCCTCTCTCCTCCTCTTTCTCCCTGTCTTCTCTCCCACTACACCCACCCTCTTTCTCACCCCTCTCTCCACTCTTCTCCCCCCTCACCCCCTTCCCCTCTCCACCCATAGCGGTGACCTGCGCAGCACCCTCTGCCATCTCCAACGGAGTCCTGGAGGGTACAGACTTTGAGTGGGGCACCAGCGTGAGCTACAGTTGCTCCCCAGGGTACGAGCTGTCATTCCCTGCCATTCTCACCTGCGTGGGCAACGGCACCTGGAACGGAATGGTGCCTCAGTGCCTACGTGAGTAACATCTCTCCTCTCCACTCGTGTTATTTTGTTATCTTGCTCTCTCTTTCTCTCTCTCTCTCTTTCTCTATCGCTCTCTCACTCGCTCTCTCGCTCTCTCTTTCTCGCTCTCTCACTCGCTCTCTCGCTCTCTGTTTTCCACTCTCTTGCACATCGATGCAGCTTCACTCTCTCTGCAGTAGAACTAACACATCGATACAGCTTCACTCGCTCTGCAGTAGAACTAACACATCGATGCAGCTTCACTCTCTCTGCAGTAGAACTAACACATCGATACAGCTTCACTCTCTCTGCAGTAGAACTAACACATCGATGTAGCTTCACTCTCTCTGCAGTAGAACGTTAACACATCGATACAGCTTCACTCTCTCTGCAGTAGAACTAACACATCGATGCAGCTTCACTCTCTCTGCAGTAGAACTAACACATCGATGCAGCTTCAGTCTCTCTGCAGTAGAACTAACACATCGATGCAGCTTCACTCTCTCTGCAGTAGAACTAACACATCGATGTAGCTTCACTCTCTCTGCAGTAGAACGTTAACACATCGATACAGCTTCACTCTCTCTGCAGTAGAACTAACACATCGATGCAGCTTCACTCTCTCTGGAGTAGAACTAACACATCGATACAGCTTCACTCTCTCTGCAGTAGAACTAACACATCGATGCAGCTTCACTCTCTCTGCAGTAGAACTAACACATCGATGCAGCTTCACTCTCTCTGCAGTAGAACTAACACATCGATGCAGCTTCACTCTCTCTGCAGTAGAACTAACACATCGATGTAGCTTCACTCTCTCTGCAGTAGAACGTTAACACATCGATACAGCTTCACTCTCTCTGCAGTAGAACGTTAACACATTTTGTTGCGTTCTTGTTTCCTTGTTTCAGTTTGAATAAGATGTCCACTCTACAGTTCTATGACTATAGTCAGTTACAGAGATTAATCTTTTAGTTTTTTTAAACCAATTTCCTAATCTTTATTAGAAACAACAGGTTAATATCAGGGTAACGACAGGGAAATAACAGGAAATTACAGGGAAATAACGTGGTAACGACAGGGAAATAACACGGTAATGACAGGGAAATAACAGGTTAACGACAGGGAAATAACAGGAAACGACAGGGAAATAACACGATAACGACAGGGAAATAACGTGGTAACGACAGGGAAATAACACAGTAACGACAGGGAAATAACACGGTAACGACAGGGAAATAACACGGTAACGACAGGGAAATAACGGGGTAATGACAGGGAAATAACAGGTTAACGACAGGGAAATAACAGGAAACGACAGGGAAATAACACGATAACGACAGGGAAATAACGTGGTAACGACAGGGAAATAACACAGTAACGACAGGGAAATAACACGGTAACGACAGGGAAATAACAGGTAACGACAGGGAAATAACACGGTAACGACAGGGAAATAACACGGTAACGACAGGGAAATAACGGGGTAACGACAGGGAAATAACAGGTTAACGACAGGGAAATAACGTGGCAACGACAGGGAAATAACATGGTAACGACAGGGAAATAACGTGGTAACGACAGGGAAATAACGTGGTAACGACAGGGAACTAACGTGGTAACGACAGGGAACTAACGTGGTAACGACAGGGAACTAACGTGGTAACGACAGGGAACTAACGTGGTAACGACAGGGAACTAACGTGGTAACGACAGGGAACTAACGTGGTAACGACAGGGAACTAACGTGGTAACGACAGGGAAATAACGTGGCAACGACAGGGAAATAACATGGTAACGACAGGGAAATAACATTGTAACGAAGGAAATAACGTGGTAACGACAGGGAAATAACGTGGTAACGACAGGGAAATAACGTGGTAACGACAGCGAAATAACGTGGTAACGACGGGGAAATAACATTGTAACGACAGGGAAATAACGTGGTAACGACAGGGAAATAACACGGTAACGACAGGGAAATAACACGGTAACAACAGGGAAATAACGGGGTAATGACAGGGAAATAACAGGTTAACGACAGGGAAATAACAGGAAACGACAGGGAAATAACGTGATAACGACAGGGAAATAACACAGTAACGACAGGGAAATAACACGGTAACGACAGGGAAATAACAGGTAACGACAGGGAAATAACACGGTAACGACAGGGAAATAACGGGGTAACGACAGGGATATAACAGGTTAACGACAGGGAAATAACGTGGCAACGACAGGGAAATAACATGGTAACGACAGGGAAATAACGTGGTAACGACAGGGAAATAACGTGGTAACGACAGGGAAATAACGTGGTAACGACAGGGAACTAACGTGGTAACGACAGGGAACTAACGTGGTAACGACAGGGAACTAACGTGGTAACGACAGGGAAATAACGTGGCAACGACAGGGAACTAACGTGGCAACGACAGGGAAATAACGTGGCAACGACAGGGAAATAACGTGGCAACGACAGGGAAATAACGTGGTAACGACAGGGAAATAACGTGGTAACGACAGGGAAATAACGTGGTAACGACGGGGAAATAACATTGTAACGACAGGGAAATAACACGGTAACGACAGGGAAATAACACGGTAACGACAGGGAAATAACGGGGTAACGACAGGGAAATAACGGGGTAATGGCAGGGAAATAACAGGTTAACGACAGGGAAATAACAGGAAACGACAGGGAAATAACACAGTAACGACAGGGAAATAACACGGTAACGACAGGGAAATAACAGGTAACGACAGGGAAATAACACGGTAACGACAGGGAAATAACGGGGTAACGACAGGGAAATAACAGGTTAACGACAGGGAAATAACGTGGCAACGACAGGGAAATAACATGGTAACGACAGGGAAATAACGTGGTAACGACAGGGAAATAACGTGGTAACGACAGGGAACTAACGTGGTAACGACAGGGAACTAACGTGGTAACGACAGGGAACTAACGTGGTAACGACAGGGAACTAACGTGGTAACGACAGGGAACTAACGTGGTAACGACAGGGAACTAACGTGGTAACGACAGTGAAATAACATTGTAACGACAGGGAAATAACGTGGCAACGACAGGGAAATAACATGGTAACGACAGGGAAATAACGTGGTAACGACAGGGAAATAACGTGGTAACGACAGGGAAATAACGTGGTAACGACAGGGAAATAACGTGGTAACGACAGGGAAATAACGTGGTAACGACAGGGAAATAACGTGGTAACGACAGGGAAATAACGTGGTAACGACAGGGAAATAACGTGGTAACGACAGGGAAATAACATTGTAACGACAGGGAATTAACGTGGTAACGACAGGGAATTAACGTGGTAACGACAGGGAATTAACGTGGTAACGACAGGGAAATAACGTGGTAACGACAGGGAAATAACGTGGTAACGACAGGGAAATAACGTGGTAACGACAGGGAAATAACGTGGTAACGACAGTGAAATAACGTGGTAACGACAGTGAAATAACGTGGTAACGACAGGGAAATAACATTGTAATGACAGGGAAATAACATTGTAATGACAGGGAAATAACATTGTAATGACAGGGAAATAACGTGGTAATGACAAGGAAATAACATTGTAACGACAGGGAAATAACATTGTAACGACAGGGAAATAACGTGGTAATGACAGGGAAATAACATTGTAACGACAGGGAAATAACATTGTAACGACAGGGAAATAACATTGTAACGACAGGGAAATAATGTGGTAATGACAGGGAAATAATATGGTAACGACAGGGAAATAACGTGGTAACGACAGGGAAATAATATGGTAATGACAGGGAAATAACAGGGTTAGTACAGGGAAATAACAGGGTTAGTACAGGGAAATAACAGGGTTAGTACAGGGAAATAACAGGAAATGACAGGGAAATAACATTGTAACGACAGGGAAATAACATGGTATCGACAGGGAAATAACAGGGTAACAATAGGGAAAGAACACAGTAACTACATGGCAACAACACCATAATAACCTGTTTATAGTTAGTATGTAGCTGCTAAATAAAGATTTAACGTATGCCCAAAGGATATACAGTGTGAAGAATTTTCCTGGTTATATAGAAACAATTATTAAGAACTATAAATAATAGAGGATAATAAGCATATGTTATGTAGTAAGCATTCAAGGCCCTTTTCACCTCTTCTCATTAGCACCATTTACAATGCACTTGGAACGTTCTTAGAAAAAAGGTTTGAGAAACTACATAGGACAACCACAAAACATAACTTTTGGGTCTTTTGCTCGTAGTTCATAGTTATCCAGTCTTTAAAGGTGTTGTGCAAACAGGTACATGTACATGTATTGACTGTACATAAGTAATTATGTTTCTTACTGCTACTTCATTCATAGTTTTACTGTGCCTATGGTGTTTCAGCCCTGTATTCTAAAGCAAACTCTGTTCCCCTGTTATCATGTTCACAAATGGTACTTTCTCTATAGTTCTAGTGGTGCTTGGACCTGCATTTACCCTTGTTAGTGGGGACCGCGCCCTCATTGGCCCGAGAGACGCACAGCGGTAACAGGTGGCCACTCAGGGACAGGTGTAAACATCACCTGACCACGGTGATCACCTCTGCACCTGCCATCGTCGCCCTGGAAACCAAACAGAAACACTCTCGTCTCTCTCACACTCTTTCTCCTTCAAATTCTTAGAATGTGATACTAGCAAGACTAGAATATCATTTTTTGTTGTTGAGCTAAATACACTTTAAGAGACCTGGCCTTAACGTGTAGGGGATAGTAAATCCCTTACTACATCCTACTGTGCCCCCTGCTAGAGCTGTGTGACCTAGAACAGGCCGGGGCAACAGCCACCAGGCAAAAGTGTACTGGAATAGTGGTTAGACAACTTCACAATGCTCTGTGATACGTTTCGTTCACAAGAGAGGAGACGAGTAGCCATGTTAGTGGATAGATTTATCTCGTTTTAAGTTGAATACCCTCCTCATCCATTATAATGTACCAGTTATAGATTATGTAGTTTTTAATAAAAACATACATGCACCATGCATCTAGAAACATTGTACTGTGCTGTGCAGACCTTAGATACAGCATGTGGGTGTTGTTTTGGGGTGTCTTGTATAGCTATGGTTTCTGTTTAATAAACAGTCTTTCTAAGGAAGTACATTCTACATCAGAATAAACATTGCTACTGAGAATAGGTGAAAAGGGCCTTGACAACTTTCTACATAACTTATTATCCTCTATTATACCTCGTTTTTAAAGATGGAGTTCGCAGTAGGGGGAAATTGTGCCACTGTCCGCCCTAAAGCCGTTGTTTTTGTTTTGTTGACTAAGCAGAGGAGCGTCGTGCAACGGGGTAAACAGTTTTGCACTACTTCTTTGTTGTTGCAATATTGCAATTGGATGTGACAGTTTCACCATTAAGGATTCTAGCTATAAGTAATATATAATCGTTTCTAAAGACAATTCGTCACACATTATATAGTTATTTAGCAGCTAGGTACTATTACTGCGATGTTACCGTGTTACTTAACTGTCGTTACTGTGTTACTTAACTGTCATTTCCTGTTATTTCCTTATTGTCTTCTGTTATTTCCCTTTCGTTACTGTGCTATTTCCCTGTAATTTTCTGTTATTTCCCTGTAATTTCCCCTGTAATTTCCTGTTATTTCCCTGTCGTTTCCTGTTATTTCCCTGTTGTTACTGTGTTATTTCCCTGTCGTTTCCTGTTATGTCAGCACTGCACACTAAAGTGCTTCTTGGTCTTTTCTTTTTTTTTCATGCAGGTGATCTGGGTATCTGACACTGTAGTGAAACAAATGGCTGCAGAATGAATGCTATGCTGTCATCTTGCTCGCCTCTGTAAAGGAACAAACCAAGGTTCTTTATGTCATTGGTTGATTGACTGACAGCTGAGTTAGAGGAGGAAGCGCCCATTCATAAGGTCCTTGGTCTGGTCCGACGATCTTCCACCCGTTTTAGGGACATCAGTCAAACTCATTCGGGCAGTAACTTTCGGCATCACTTTAATTTGACCCAAAACGAGGGCAGAACAAGGGGGAACTCGATGTACTGCAGATTAGATAGTAAATTGAATTGAAAAGACTAGCAGATGCCTCCCGTTAAAGGGCAGGTAATGGGAGGTGGGAGGTGAGAGGCTTCCACCATCATGAGCAGCTGTGCCCAATGATAGACAGGCAACAAAAAAAGTGTGACCAAGTCTCTCTCTCACACACACACACACACAGCAAACCAAAACCGTCCAAACACACACACACACACAGCATTCACCCTCATACACAAACCAAAACTGTCCAAACACACACACACACACAGCAATCACCCTCATACACAAACCAAAACTGTCCAAACACACATACACACACACACACACACACAGCAATCACCCTCATACACAAACCAAAACCGTCCAAACACACACACACACACACAGCAATCACCCTCATACACAAACCAAAACTGTCCAAACACACACACACACACACACACAGCAATCACCCTCATACACAAACCAAAACTGTCCAAACACACACACACACACACACACAGCAATCACCCTCATACACAAACCAAAACTGTCCAAACACACACACACACACACAGCAATCACCCTCATACACAAACCAAAACTGTCCAAACACACACACATACACACACAGCAATCACCCTCATACACAAACCAAAACTGTCCAAACACACACAGATCTGAAGGGAACTCGTCTCCAAAGTTACAATGTCAATGCGTGTTACAGGCTGGGTTCACAAACGCAACGGATTTCTGAAAGCCTTTGTTTTTAAAAGGTTCAGAGTTTTGCTGAGACAAGGCTTCAGTCCCGTTATTAGTCATTATAAATAATAGTGTAATTAAGTGTGTTTTTCTCTCCACCATCTGTCACGACTCAGATAACCTTAGAAGGCCTATTTGAACATCAGAGGATCCGGCTATCTATCCACCACCTATTGAGGATTCTCTCTCTAGCGAGCCAGGGAATCATAATAACTCAGAGACTTATTAAGAAGGCCTATTTGAACATCAGAGGACCAAACCATCAATTCTACACCTAGAGAATTGTCTCTATACAGAAAGAGACCCAGGGAATCATAATTCACCCACCCGACTCAGTGTTTAGTTTACCTACTTGTCACTTAGCCGTACCCTTTCTGTCCGTCTCCATATGACAGAGAGAGTGAGTGAGGAACAGAGGGGGTAATCTGCCCATAATTATTGAGTTCTTAACTGCCTGCCCGAGTGGGTCATCAGGTAGAGCTTCAAACGTGATCGGGCGGAAAGGCGGAAGGGTGGAGGGGGAGGAGGGGGTGGAAGGGGAGGAGGTGGAGGGGGTGAAGGGGAGGAGGTGGAGGGTGGAGGTGGAGGGGGTGAAGGGGGGAGGAGGTGGAGGGGGTGAAGGGGAGGAGGAGGTGAAGGAGGTGGAGGGGGTGAAGGGGAGGAGGAGGTGGAAGGGGTGAAGGGGAGGAGGAGGTTGAGGGGGTGAAGGGGAGAATGAGGTGGAGGGGGTGAAGGGGGGGAGGAGGTGAAGGGGGTGAAGGGGAGGAGGAGGTTGAGGGGGTGAAGGGGAGAAGGAGGTGGAGGGGGTGAAGGGGAGGAGGAGGTGAAGGGGAAGAGGAGTTGGAGGGGGTGAGGGGAGGAGGAGGTGGAGGGGGTGAAGGGGAGGAGGAGGTGGAAGGGGTGAAGGGGAAGGAGGTGGAGGGGGTGAAGGGGAGGAGGAGGTGGAGGGGGTGAAGGGGAGGAGGAGGTGAAGGGGGTGAAGGGAGGAGGAGGTGGAGGGGGGAGCAGGTTAAAAGGTCCACAAGGTACAGTAGTTCTAAGTCCTCACCCTTCAGAACACTGAAGCATGTACAGCAGCAGCAGAGGCTACAGAAACTTTGGCTCCAATGGGAATGAACTAAAGATTGGCTGCCTGTGACTTTGTAATCTTGCAGGCAGCACACTTCTTTTTGTTCTTCTTCTTCTTATCTTCTTCTCTCTCTCTACGTCTCTGTTCTCTGCTCTCTCTGCTCTCTCAACCACTCGCTCTGTTCTCTACTCGCTCTTCCTCTCTTTTTTATATCTTGACAGCGTATCTATTATTCATCAAGAAAAAGTCAAGTTTGTAGTCCTCCTAGTTCCCAGACAGTAAGAGAGGGAGTCTTGTTTGGCACATTTATAATGTATCGGCGGAGTGTGAAGGCCACATCTATTATTGATTCTTCCTGGACAGACCAAGTGTTTGCTGGACAGCCACTGATGGTCAGTGCTCAATGACCGCTTTGAGCCCTTTGAGGGACGATGTCATTCATGTTAGTCTGGTCTGTAAAACTCCGTCTTCTCCTCCACTAGTGCCTGCCAGGATCACAGATACAACAATATACTGTGTCAGAAATTCAATCTAACCCTCACTGGGGCAAAAACTGGCTAACATTGCTCTTGTGTATTTCTGGAATGTTCATTTCGATCTGTAAGGATCACAGAGAGATACTGTGGCAGGAGGAGTTCAATGACATGGATCCTGTGTGTTTTTTGTTGTTTCTGATTCGATCTGGTCAGATTTCTCACTCTCTTCAATAAAAACCGCACTGGGGGGAAAACACAGTAACATTGTTCCTGTGTGGGGTTTTTACATGCTCATTTTGATCTGCTCTTCTTGCTCTGCTGTTGTTGTAGCCAAGTTCTGTGGGGACCCTGGTGTGCCTGCCTATGGCTCCAGAGAGGGCCTCAGCTTCATCTATCAGTCAGAGGTGTCGTTCAGCTGTAGCGCCCCCTATATCCCGGTGGGCTCCACTACACGCTTGTGCCAGGCCGACGGCTCCTGGAGCGGGTTCCAGCCTCGCTGTATAGGTAAGCATCTACTCTCTGTGTGTGTGTGTGTGTGTGTGTGTGTGTGTGTGTGTGTGTGTGTGTGTGTGTGTGTGTGTGTGTGTGTGTGTGTGTGTGTGCGTGCGTGCGTGCGTGCGTGCGTGCGTGCGTGCGTGCGTGCGTGCGTGCGTGCGTGCGTGCGTGCGTGCGTGCGTGCGTGCGTGCGTGCGTGCGTGCGTGCGTGCGTGCGTGCGTGCGTGCGTGCGTGCGTGCGTGCGTGCGTGCGTGCGTGCGTGCGTGCGTGCGTGCGTGCGTGCGTGCGTGCGTGCGTGCGTGCGTGCGTGCGTGCGTGCGTGCGTGCGTGCGTGCGTGCGTGCGTGCGTGCGTGCGTGCGTGCGTGCGTGCGTGCGTGCGTGCGTGCGTGCGTGCGTGCGTGCGTGCGTGCGTGCGTGCGTGCGTGCGTGCGTGCGTGCGTGCGTGCGTGCGTGCGTGCGTGCGTGCGTGCGTGCGTGCGTGCGTGCGTGCGTGCGTGCGTGCGCTTCTCTTTATTCCTGGGGAGTTCGTCTCTAACATCTTTCCAGCGTTATTTGGCTTAAAGCACAGCTTGTAGTATTTAATAACGTCAAACAACAATGTCCTCCCTCTGACACAAAGGCTATACCCAGGCCACCCTACTTATACCAAGGATGCGTCTCAAATGGAACTTCCTTTACCCTATATAGTGCACTACTTTTGACCAGCCCTATGGGCCCAGATCAAACATAGTGCACTATATGGGTGCCAATTTGATAAACTGCACAAACCTCGACACATCTCTTATTGATGAGATCATTCCAGAAAAGGCAGGGTCATTCCTTTTAAAGGGAGAGCACATATCACAGGAGAAGAGCCCAGATATGAAATGGCTGTAGGGGGATTCAGTTCCATCAGGGGAACACGTTAGTGACATTCTCCTGGCTCTAGCCTTCAGAGCTGGCTGGTATCATTGTCTAGCTAGACAGAAGTTTCTATTTTCAGTGATGTAACGTACGACATTCTTTTCATGAAGAGTAAGGAATTTGGGAGACTGAACAAACGCACCAAAAATAGGACAAAACAAACTCAAACTTGTTTGCATTGTTTTTAACTTTGCTAGATGGACATGTCAACTCAATATAGTTGTTTTAACTACCTGCTAAGAGTGATTTGGTGTTTTTTTTATATTCTACAAGTTTAGCCCCCAATTCCTTTGTTAAAGCTACAAGCCTGGGAAAACCGAAGAGCACCTTGTCATATCAACTGTTATTACTGTCCCAGAGCATATAGCTTCTATACTGTTATTACTGTCCCAGAGCATATAGATTCTATACTGTTATTACTGTCCCAGAGCATAAATATTCTATATTATTATTACTGTCCCAGAGCATATAGATTCTATATTATTATTACTATCCCAGAGCATATAGATTCTATACTGTTATTACTGTCCCAGAGCATAAAGATTCTATACTGTTATTACTGTCCCAGTGCATATAGATTCTATACTGTTATTACTGTCCCAGAGCATATAGATTCTATACTGTTATTACTGTCCCAGAGCATATAGATTCTATATTATTATTACTATCCCAGAGCATATAGATTCTATACTGTTATTACTGTCCCAGAGCATATAGATTCTATACTGTTATTACTACCCCAGAGCATATAGATTCTATACTGTTATTACTATCCCAGAGGATATAGATTCTATACTTCTGCTTTCACCTTAATTAGTGCTTATTGTCTGGTCTGGAAAACCCATAAACTATTGCACATGAGTCTGTCTTCCTAAAGAGTCTGGGATTGCGTCCCAAACGGCACCCTATTCTGTATGGGCCCTGGTCAAAAGTAGTGCACTACTTCTGGCCAAAATCTATCCAGGTGAGATGAGCTCTTTTTTTGTATGGAGGTCTATGAGAGTGTTGAATTACGTGAGGTTTATTTGATCTAATTGAAGTTAGGCTGTTAGAAATGTAGTGATACGTGGATGCATTCCGGCAAGGTGTATCTGCCCTCTCATTCGCTAGAATGGTCCCACCTGATCTCGCCTATCTTCAATCATGTATTTCCATTGTTAGAGCAGCCACTCAGCTATCTTCTCAATATAATAGATAATCTTTGACTATATAGAGAATGGGGTGCCATTAATATAATAGATCATCTTTGACTATAGAGAGAATAGGGTGCTATTAATATAATAGATAATCTTTGACTATAGAGAGAATAGGGTGCTATTAATATAATAGATAATCTTTGACTATAGAGAGAATAGGGTGCTATTTGTGACAGAACCTGGCAGTACAGTAGCTGGTTAAATAATTCAACACTTAACGCAGAGAAATAACCAGTAGGGGTTTGAACATCTACTAACGCAGAGAAATAACCAGTAGGGGTTTGAACATCTCCTAACGCAGAGAAATAACCAGTAGGGGTTTGAACATCTCCTGACGCAGAGAAATAACCAGTAGGGGTTTGAACATCTCCTAACGCAGAGAAATAACCAGTAGGGGTTTGAACATCTCCTAACGCAGAGAAATAACCAGTAGGGGTTTGAACATCTCCTGACGCAGAGAAATAACCAGTAGGGGTTTGAACATCTCCTAACGCAGAGAAATAACCAGTAGGGGTTTGAACATCTCCTGACGCAGAGAAATAACCTTCTCAAAATATCTCAGATCCCTTTATAGTGAGAAAGGCAGCAGCATCCGTGTGATGTGGTGGGTATTGATCCACAGGCCTTTTTAAAGAAGCAACCACACAATCTGGATAGATTTAGGGCCAGTTTCCCAGACCCTTTTTTAGTCTAAGGGTAAATATGTAGGCTTATGTTCAATTGAAATTGTCAAATGGAATTTGTACCAAATGGCAGCTTATTCTGTATATACACCGAGTGTACAAAACATTAAGAACACCTGCTCTTTCCATGACATAGACTGACCAGGTCAATCCAGGTGAAAGCTATGATCCCTTATTGATGTCACTTGTTAAATCGACTTCAATCAGTGTAGATGGAAAGGAGGAGACAGGTTGAGGAAGGATTTTTAAGCCTTGAGACAATTGAGACATGGATTGTGTATGTGTGCCATTCAGAGGGTGAATAAGAAAGACAAAATATTTAAGTGCCTTTGAACGGGGTATGGTAGTAAATTCCAGGCACACCATGTGTGTCAAGAACTGCAATGATGCTGGGTTTTTCATGCTCAACAGTTTCCTGTGTGTATCAAGAATGGTCCACCACCCAAAGGACATCCAGCCAACTTGATACAACTGTGGTAAGCATTGGAGTCTATGGAATGCTTTAGACACCTTGTCGAGTCCATTCCCTGACGAATTGAGGCTGTTCTGAGGGGAAAAAAGGGGGGGCAACTCAATATTAGAAAGAGGTTCTTACTGCTTTGTACACTCAGTGTAGTACATTTCATTTGACTAGAGCTCTATGGACCTTGGTCAAAAATAGTGCACCATATAGGGAATATGGTGCCATTTGGGACTCTGACGTAATCTGTGTCCGGAAAACCGGCCCCTAGGCTTCATAGTCACACATATACATACTGTATGTGTTTAATACCCTCCCTTTCCTGTCATCCAAACCTTACCTGCTGTCTACATATCTGTAAATATATATCTATTGTCTGTCAAGCCTCCTGAATACTGACCTGGTTAAGCTCCAGGTCCCTGAAGGGGACATTCAATTAAACTCTTCACATCAATATGACTAAACGGTCTTAATTTCACTAATTGAATATTCAAGTCATTGGCACACTTGTCACTGGATTATTAGACCATTAGCAACAAGTCAATTGTTATCTATTTAAATACAATGGATAGTTCATTCAAATGATAACATTACATATTGGTTTCCTTTCCCTCTAAGTAGTCTTATGGACACGGTATGACAGAAATCCATGCTTTGGTTTAGTTTTCGTGCACTGTTTCCACACACTAACATTTTAGCATTTGTGGCACAAATGGAAATGTGCCAGAGAAACTCAACCAAGTCATGGATTGTGCTGTCTTACCTTGTCCATAGACTGCTTACAGGGTAAGGCAACCGATATGTCATTTTGTAATTTGTAAACTACAGTGCCTTCAGAAACTATTCATACCTCTTGACTTATTCCACATTTTGTTGTGTTGCAGCCTGAATTCAAAATGGATGAAAAAAAAAATTCTCACCCATCTACACACAATACTCCATAGTGACAAAGTGAAAACATGTCTTTTGAAATTTTATTGAAAATTAAATACAGAAATATCTCATGTATTCACACCCCTGGGTCAATACTTTGAAGCAGCTTTGGCCGCCATTGCAGCTGTGAGGCTTCCTTCTTTTCACTGTAAATTAGGTTAGTATTGTGGAATAATTACAATGTTGTTGATCCAGCCTCAGTTTTCTCCTATCACAGCAATTAAGCTCTGTTTTAAAGTCACCATTGGCCTCATGGTGAAATCCCTGAGATGTTTCCTTCCTCTCTGGCAACTGAGTTAGGAAGGACGCCTGTATCTTTGTAGTGTCTGGGTGTTACATCCAAAGTGTAATTAATAACTTCACCAGGATATTCAGCGTCTACTTTTTTTTTACCCATCTATCAATAGATGCCCTTCTTTGCGAGGCATTGGAAAATCTCCCTGGTCTTTGTGGTTGAATCGCTGTTTGAAATTCACTGCTCGACTGAGGGACCTTACAGATAATTGTATATGTGGGGTAAAGAGATGAGGTAGCCATTCAAAAATCATGATAAACACTATTATTGCACACGGAGTGAGTCCATGCAATTTATTATGTGATTTCTTAAGCCAATGTTAACTCCTGAACTTATATAGGCTTGCCATAACAAAAGGGTTGAATACTTATTGACGCCAGACAGTTCAGCTTTTAATGTTTTATTAACATTTACATTAATTAATTTGTAAAAATGTAGAAAAGCATAATTCCACTTTGACATTATGGGGGTATTGTGTGTAGCCCAAGGACAAAACATCAATCAATCAATCAAATGTATTTATAAAGCCCTTTTTACATCAGCCGATGTCACAAAGTGCTATACAGAAACCCAGCCTAAAACCCCAAACAGCAAGCAATGCAGATGTAGAAGCACGATGGCTAGGAAAAACTAATTGAAAAGGCAGGAACCTAGGAAGAAACCTAGAGAAGAACTAGGCTCTGAGGGGGTGGCCAGTCCTCTTCTGGCTCTATCGGGTGGAGATTATAACAGTACATGGCCAAGATGTTAAAACGTTCATAGATGACCAGCAGGGTCAAATAATAATAATCACAGTGGTAGTAGATGGTGCAACAGGTCAGCATCTCAGGAGTAAATGTCAGTTGGCTTTTCATTGCCGATCATTCAGAGTTAGAGACAGCAGGTGTGATAGAGAGAGAGAGTTGAAAACAGCAGGTCCGGGACAAGGTAGCACGTCCGGTGAACAGGTCAGGGTTCCATAGCCGCAGGAATAACAGTTGAAACTGCAGCAGCAGCAGGTGGACTGGGGACAGCAAGGAGTCATCAGGCCAGGTAGTCCTGAGGTATGGTCCTAGGGCTCAGGTCCTCCGAGAGCGAGAGAGAGAGAATTAGAGGAAGCATACTTAAATTCACACAGGATACCGGATAAGACAGGATAAATACTCCAGATATAACAGACTGACCCTAGCCCCCCAACACATAAACGATTGCAGCATAAATACTGGAGGCTGAGACAGGAGGGGTCGGGAGACACTGTGGCCCCGTCCAACGATATCCCCAGACTGGGCCAGCCAGGCAGGATATAACCCCACCCACCTTGCCAAAGCACAGCCCCCACACCAGTAGAGGGATATCTTCAACCATCAACTTACTACCCTGAGACAAGGCTGAGTATAGCCCAAGAAAGATCTCCCCCACGGCACGAGCATCTACATTTAATCCATTTTAAATTCAGGCTGTAACACAACAAAATGTAGAATGAGTCAAATAATAGAGATGTGATTAATTGACGTGTCACAACACAGGAACACTGAAAAATCCATGAGTTTCAATGATCAGATGTGATTGACCTATAGGGGTGTCATGCTGAAATGCGGTAAATGTTGGGGCTGGCCTCCCGAGTGGCGCAGTGGTCTAAGGCCCTGCATCGCAGTGCTAGCTGTGCCACTAGAGATTCTGGGTTCAAGTCCAGGCTCTGTTGCATGCCGGACGTGATCGGGAGACCCATTGGGCGGCGCACAATTGACCCAGAGTTTGGCCGGCAGGGATGTCCTTGAACCATCGCGCACTAGCAGCTCCTGTGGCGGGCCGGGCGCAATGCACGCTGACACGGTCGCCAGGTGCACGGTGTTTCCTCCTGCACATTGGTGTGGATGGCTTCCGGGTTAAGTGGGCGTTGTAGGGTAGTGTTCATGAAATGTCATATATTCCAAGACGGACCTCTCGGGATGATGAGAATTGCTTGGGATCAGATTTGCCTATTTCGAGTGTGTGTGGAGTGAATGGGGAGGTGCAGGGCGGGGCGTTATTAATATGTGTGTGACTGAGTCTGAGTGTGTGGGTCTGTAGAGAGGGGGGGGGGGTATGTATATGTCATTGAACCAAAATGAGGTATGTGCAGACAGGCCTTGTTTGACACAGACACAAACTACGGTTTTCCCTCCATCATGTTTAGTTCACACAAACATTTCCCCAGACTGCATTTCTGTTTGATTATGTTGTCATCCAGTAGAGGAGGAAGCTGCGATGGTGTGAGTTATGGCACGTTGCTGTGTGGGTTGACTAGGCTGGCTGTGGTGGTAGTGTGTGCTGCTGTCATTTTCTGAGGCTGCATTGAATCCAGGTCTATGCGTCAGGCCGAGGATGTCCTCTACATCCTAATGATGCTGCTTCCCTCCACACAGCCTCACAGCTGGGCCCGACGCTGCTGCACCGCTGCCGTAACACTGCCCCCTGCTGGGTCTTCTGCCTAGCCTATTAAAGACTATCTTGCTGTCTGGTTGTTATGTGACTACAGTGCCACTGCTGCACTTACGTAAACACACTCGGGAAGAATTTAATTTCTGAGCCACCTTCATAAGCACTCACGTATGCACACAAACACACACATAACTCAGTTGTAGGCTGGGTATCACTGCAGTAAGCTATGTTGAATCATTATGGGAACTATAGCTGTTCATGTGGCTGTGACTGTGTCCCAAATACCTCCATTTTTTGTCCACTACTTTTGACCAGAGTCCTATGGACACTGGTCAAACATAGTGCACTATAAAGGGAATAGGGTTCCATTTGTGAGGCAGACTGTAAGTCTCAAGTGCCTGCATAGGCTGGACCCCCAGCCAGTGATACTGTCTATAGGTATATAGTCTATAGGTCTCTAAGATAATGTTATACAAATGTTCCTTTCTTTTGTTCTCCTTAGAACCGACCCGTACTACCTGTGAGAACCCAGGGACACCTCGCTACGGTTCTCTGAACAGAACCTATGGCTTCAAGGTAAGGAGATAACGTCCCACACTCAAAATCATTGGTTACGTCCAAAATAGCATCATATTCCATATGTAGTGCACTACTTTTGACCAGGGCCCTCACCCTATTCCATATGTAGTGCACTACTTTTGACCAGGGGCCTCACCCTATTCCATATGTTGTGCACTACTTTTGACCAGAGCCCAAAGGTACTATATTGGAATTTGGTTCCATTTGGGACTCTGCCATGAACATATGACACTCAGATTGCCTGCTGAAGATACTCTGTTAATGTACTGTCTGTGAATGTGTGGCGTAGGAAGTTCTGAAGTCCTGAAGTGTTAGCGATACTTCAAGGCTCTCATTCACAAAGCTCATGTGGTAAAAACATATACATATATATGTTTTTACCACATGAGCTTTGTACTTTTTTTGTCTCATACTTTCTCGACAAGGCCTTGTTACACTGAAAATAAATAATATCCCAAGAATTATAAATTGTGACTGAATGGCAAGATTGGTTTAGTTACATGACGTACCTTTCTCATTGGGGTATTTTCCTTGGCTAATGATATGCAAATGAGGCAAATTCCCTCTGGCATTTGACTTCTTTAAATTTCAGATCTCTGCATGTAATGTCTGAGCAGAGACAATCATTACTGTGATGCTGATAGTGTCAATGACGATGATATCATGTCAATCATGGTCCCCAAAAATGACATTTTAGCCATTTAGCAGTCACTCTTATCCAGAGTGACTTACAGTTAATTAGTGCATTCATCTTTAGATAGCTAGGGGGGACAACCACATATCATCACTAAGCTAAGGACCCTGGGATTAAACACCTCCCTCTGCAACTGGATCCTGGACTTCCGAACAGGCCGCCCCGAGGTGGTGAGGATAGGCAACAACACTTCTGCCACGATGACCCTCAACACGGGGGCCCCTCAGGGGGTGTGATTAGTCCCCTACTGTACTCCCTGTTCACCCATTAAGTTTGCAGATGACACGACGGTGGTAGGCCTTATCACTGATGATGATGAGACGGCCTACAGGGAGGAGGCCAGAGACCTAGCGGTGTGGTGCCAGGACAACAACCTCTCCCTCAACGTCAGCAAGACAAAGGATCTTGGACTACAGGAAACGGAGGGCCGAGCACACCCTCGTCCACAGGGCAGGTCAAGCGCTTCAAGTTCCTCGGTATCCACATCACTAAGGAATTATCATAGTCCACACACACCAACACATTCGTGAAGAGGGTATGACCACGCCTCTTCCCCCTCAGGAGGCTGAAAAGATTTGGCATGGGCAGTCAGATCCTCAGAACGTTTAACAGCTAAGCTCCCTGCCATCCAGGACCTCTATACCAGGCGATGCCAGAGGGAGGCCCTAAAAATTGTCAAAGACTCTAGCCACACAAGTCATAGAATGTTCTCTCTGCTACCGCACAGCAAGTGATACCGATGCACAAAGTTTTTGAACACTCTTTGAAGAGGTAGATGTTTTTGGAAGATGGGCATGGTCTCTGCTCTCCTAGCTTCAGGAGTGTGCGGAGGAGCGGGGTAATATGGGAAAACTTGGGAAGGTTGAACACCAGGCGAGCTGCAGCATTCTGGATAAGTTGCAGGGGTTTGATGGCACACGCGGAGAGCCCAGCCAACAGCGAGTTGCAGCACTCCAGACGGGAGATGACAAGTGCCTGGATTAGGACCTGCACCGCTTCCTGTGTGAAGTATGGTCATACTCTACGGATGTTTTAGAGCATGAACCTGCAGTCACTGCTTTGATGTTTGCAGAGAATGACAGGGGTGTTGTCCAGGTTCACGCCAAGGTTCTTTGCACTCTGGGATGGAGAGTCTTGGAGCGGGCAAGTCTTCCCCGGTAAGAAGAGCAGCTACGTCTTGTCAAGGTTGAGCTTGAGCCGACATCTAAGCAGAGATGCGTGTTGCCATTTGGGTGTCAGAAGGGGGGGAAGGAGAAAAGTAGTTGAGTGTCATCCACATAGCAATATTAGGAGACACCATGTGAGGATATAATGGAGCCGAGTGACTTGGTGTATAGAGAGAAGAGGAGAGGGCCTAGAACTAAGCCCTGAGGGACACCAGTAGTGAGAGTACGTGGTACAGACACAGATCCTCTCCACGTCACCTGGTAGGAGCAGCATACCATTTAGGATGCTATCCAAGAGTGTTCAGAGCCTGAGACTCCCAGTCCTGAGAGGGTAGACAGGAGGATCTGATGGTTCACGTGGCGAAGGCAGCAGATAGATCTATGAGGATGAGAACATTTTCGCTCAGCTGCCCGCAGCCCTGTTCTGTAAACTCTCAATGGGTCCTTCAGCCACGGAGCAGGAGGGGAGGGCCGAGCCGTCCAGGAGGAAAGGAGACAGTGAGAGTCAAAGGATGTGGAAAGGGAGGAGAATGGGGTCGAAGAGGCAGAATCAGGAGGGAGAAGAATTTAGCAGAAGGGAGAGATGATAGGATAGAAGGAGTAGTGAGGAGTAGTGGGAGAGAGAATGACGATTGCGAAGGTGCATGACCCTCTGGGTAGCGTCTGAGTGGCTAGGGTTGGAGGACAAGGAGACAAAGTAGTGATCAAAGACCTGGAGGGGGGTTGCAGTGAGATTAGTAGGCGAGCAGCCTCTAGTAAAGATAAGGCCAAGCGTATGGCCTGCCTTGTGAGTGGCAAAGGACAGGGAAAAGGTGAGGTCAAAAGAGGAAAGAAGGGGAAGGAAAGATTTGGAAATAAATTAATTCAAGGCAGATGTCAGGAGGTTGAAGTCGCCAAGTACGAAGAACAGTGAGCCATCATCAGGAAATGAGCTTATCAAGCTCATTGAGGAACTCTCCAAGGGCACCTGGTGGGCGATAGATGACGCTAATGTTAAGCTTGAGTGGACAAGTGACAGTGACAACATGGGATTAAAATAAGGAGATGGACAGGTGAGAGAGGGAGAAAATAGAAAATCTCCACTTAAGAGAAATTAGTAGCCCTGTGCCACCAATGCGACGACCAGATGCTCTCAGACTATGAAAGAAAACGTAGTCAGATGGAGAGAGTAGCTGGAGTAGCAGTGTTCTCTGGGGTGGTCCATGTCCCCGTCAGGGCCAAAAAGTCAAGGGACTGAAGGGTAGCATAGGGTGAGATGAACTCAGCATTCTTGACCACAGATCGGCAGTTTCAAACACTACTAGCAGCCTCATTTATAAATAATGCGTAGGCACAAATCTAAAAAATGATGTTGCCACATGCGCCAAATACAACAGGTGTAGACCTTACAGTGAAATGCTTACTTACAAGCCCTTAACCAACAATGCAGGTTTGAGAAAAAATGTATGTTAAGTAAAAAATAGATAAGTAAAAAAAAAAATAACAGAAACATACGTTTTCTAATAACAAATAACGCGAAAAAACACACACAATAGTACAATTGGTTAGGGAACCGTAAAATGGCAGCCATCTCCTCCGGCGCCATTATCTATCTGTGCGTAAACCATGAGTGGGATCATTTTGAGCGTATGTAAATTTATGCACAGCCATGACCATGCTTACGCACAAGTGGTGGAATAAGGGAACTGCTTGACAAGCATAGCATGGGGAAAATATATGTTGAAGGGAGGGGGTACTGTCACGTCTACTCCCGCTCCCCCTCTCTGGCGCTCGACGTCACCAGTTTACTCATTATTACGCACACCTGCCACCATCGTTACGCGCACCTGCGCCTCATGAGACTCATCTGGACTCCATCACCTTCCTGATTACCTACCCTATATCTGTCAGTCCCTTTGGTTCTTTCCACAGGCGTTATTGATTCTGTTTCTGTGTTTCATGTCTGTACGCTACTCGTGTTTCTTGTTTTGTTCAATGTTCCGTTATTTGTTACATGTACTCCCTGTACTTGCTTCCCGAGTCTTAGCGTACACGTTACAGGCTGGGCCACTCAAAGACATTCAGAGACTTGTCCCGAAGATACTCCTGCGTTGTCTTGGCTATGTGCTTAGGGTCGTTGTCCTGTTGGAAGGTGAACCTTCGGCCCAGTCTGAGGTCCTGAGTGCTCTGGAGCAGGTTTTCATCATGGATCTCTCTGTACTTTGCTCCATTCATCTTTCCCTCGATCCTGACTAGTCTTCCAGTCCCTGCCACTGAAAAACATCTCCACAGCATGATGCTGCCACCACCATGCTTCACCGTAGGGATGGTATTGGCCAGGTGATGAGCGGTGCCTGGTTTCCTCCAGACGTGACGCTTGGCATTCAAGCCATAGAGTTCAATCTTGGTTTCATCAGACCAGAGAATCTTGTTTCTCATGGTCTGAGAGTCCTTTCGGTGCCATTTGGAAACTCCAAGTGGGCTGTCATGTTCCTATTACTGAGGAGTGGCTTCCGTCTGGCCACTGTACCATAAAGGCTCCTGAGTGGCGCAGCGGTCTAAGACACTGCATCTCAGTGCTTGAGGCGTCACCCTGGTTCAAATCTAAAGTCCCATAGGGCGGTGCACAATTGGCCCAGCGTCATCTGGGTTTGGCTCGTGTGACTGTCATTGTAAATAAGAATTTGTTCTTAACTGACTTGCCTAGTTAAATAAAGGCTCAATTTTTTGTATTCTGACGCCTTCTCTTTTTCCACATTTTGTTATGTTACAGCCTTATTCTAAAATGTATTAAATAAAATAAAAATTGTCATCAATCTACACACAATACCCCACAATGACAACGCGAAAACAGTTTTTTGAATGTTTTGAATTTTTTTCCACAAAAATACATTATTTACATAAGTATTCAGGCACTTTGCTATGAGACTCGAAATTGAGGTCAGGTGCATCCTGTCACATCATGATTACCCTTTAGATGTTTCTACAACTTGATTGGAGTCCACCTGTGGTAAATTCAATTGATTGGACATGATTTGGAAAGGTACACATCTGTCTATATAAGGTCCCACTGTTGACAGTGCATGTCAGAGAAAAATCAAGCCATGAGGTTGAAGGAATTGTCCGTAGAGCTCCGAGACAGGATTGAGTTGAGGCACAGATCTGGGGAAGGGTACTAAAACATTTCTGCAACATTGAAGATTCCCCAAAACACAGTGGCCTCCATCATTCTTAAATGAAAGAAGTTTGGATCCACCAAGACTCTTCCTAGAGCTGACCACCCGGCCAAACTGAGCAATCGGGGGAGGGGAGGTGACCAAAAACCTCAATGGTCACTCTGACAGAGGTCCAGAGTTCCTCTTTGGAGATGGGAGAACCTTCCAGAAGGACAACCATCTCTGCAGCACTCCACCAATCAGGCCTTTACATGTTTAAATGATTTCTTTTAAATTGAACCTTTATTTAACTTCTAACGAGTCAGAAACCCGGATCCGGGAGCACCCCCCACCCCCCACCAGTAAAAAAGCTGAATAGCATAGCTAGCATAGCGTCACAAGTAAATAGTAGCATCTAAATATCATTCAATCACAAGTCCAAGATACCAGATGAAAGATCCACTTCTTGTGAATCCAGCAATCATTTCTGATTTTTAAAATGTTTTACAGGGAAGACACAATATGTAAATCTATTAGCTAACCACGTTAGCAAAAGACACCATTTTCTTTGTCCACCATTTTTTCTCTCCACCAGTAGCTATCACCAATTCGGCCAAATAAAGATATTGATAGCCACTAACCAAGAAAAAACCTCATCAGATGACAGTCTGATAACATATTTATTGTATAGGGTAGTTTTTGTTAGAAAAATGTGCATATTTCAGGTAGAAATCATAGTTTACAATTGCACCCACCATCACAACTCGACTAGAATAAATACAGAGAGCAACGTGTATTACCAATTTACTCATCATAAAACATTTCTTAAAAATAGACAAAGCATAGCATTGGAAAGACACAGATCTTGTGAATTCAGACAATATTTCAGATGTTCTAAGTGTTTTACAGCGAAAACACAATAAATCGTTATATTAGCATACCACATGTGCAAACGTTACCCGAGCATTGATACAAGCCAAAGAGAGAGATAACGTAATCATCGCCAAAATGTATTAATTTTTTCACTAACCTTCTCAGAATTCTTCCGATGACACCCCTGTAACATCATATTACAACATACATATAGAGTTTGTTCGAAAATGTGCATATTTAGCCACAAAAAAACGTGGTTATAACATGACAATACTAGCAAAACTAGCCTGAAAATGTCGGGCTCCATTTTGGACAGTGATCTGGCGTAATGAATAACTAATCGTAAACTTGACTAAAAAATATAGGGTGGACAGCAATCGAAAGACAAATTAGTTCTTAATGCAATCGCTGAATTACATTTCTAAAAATATCCTTACTGTGCAATACAGGGTTCGCCAAGCGAAGCTATACCAAAAAAAATGGCGGAATATGCGTATAACATTTTTCGACAGAACAACGATTTATCATCATAAATAGTTCTTACTGTGAGCTGTTCTTCCATCAGTATCTTGGGCAATGTATCCTTTCTTGGGTCTAATCTTCTTTTGGTCGAAAGCTGTCCTCTTGTCCGTCGAAATGCCCACTAACGTTCGACCGGGACCCCGAAACGTGCCCGGTGCTTCAATGTGCATCACAAAGCAATGCCTCAAAATCGCACTAAACGGATATAAATTGCTATAAAACGGTTAAAATTAACTACCTTATGATGTTTTTAACACCTATAACGAGTAAAAACATGACCGGCGATATATAAGTGGCTAAACCAACGCTTGGAAAGAGAGAGAGTCCGAAGTCCATCTTGCGTGAGGCGCAGCAGGAAAAGAACGGTACATCCGGTCTTTTCTGTTTTATACTGGCCCTGGTTGCGCAATCGACTCCATTCAAATTGTCACCTCTTACTGACATCTAGAGGAAGGCATGGGCAGTGTTTGTATCCTCATAGGATTTACAGGGACTTTAAAACTGACCTGGGACCAGAGGCCAAAATGTCTGAAATCTCACTCCATATCAGGAAAAGTGCTGTAGAATGAGTTCTGTTTCACTCAGAGACATAATTCAAACGGCTATAGAAACTAGAGAGTGTTTTCTATCCAATAATAACTATAATATGCATATTGTACGAGCAAGAATTGAGTATGAGGCAGTTTAATTTGGAGACGATAAATGCTAATGTTGAAACAGCACCCCCTATATTGAGAAAAGGTTAACTAGGCAAGTCAGTTAAGAACAAATTCTTATTTACAATGACGGCTACCGGGGAACAGTGGGTTAACTGCCTTGTTCAGGGGCAGAACGACAGATTTTTACCTTGTCAGCTCGGGGATTCAATCCAGCAACCTTTTGGTTACTAGCCCAACACTCTAACCACTAGGCTATCTGCCACCAGTATGAGTGCACTATATCTTGACATGCTAGCAATATCATATAATTTGACCACATCAGTGCATTTGTTACAATAATAATCCATATCAAGTACAGTAATTTGTTAAATAAAAGGCATATCTGAAAGTCAAACCATTGTTGACATACTATAAAAGACTGATGTAATGGGAAATCGAAAAAGGGATTTCTGATCTTGCTCTGTTGGAAGATTTGGCCCATGCTGCATTTCGCAGAGAGAACAGATTGGCTCATCAGATATCGTTTCCCAAAACCAATTTCATAGGATTTTTGCAAAGATTTGAGACCTACTTTAAAAAGGAAACACATGCCATTCCGGTGCACAACCATGTGCTATCCATCTTGGGCTTTTTGGCAACGGGCACTTTTCAACAGGAGCTTGTCGATCGGCATCTCACAGCCCTTGATGAGCCAAAACAAACAGTAACATACAATTTCAATACAAGATTGCACAACAAGTTGAAGTCAAGAGGGGTTTCTTTGACATGATGCCATCAATGAATTCCCAAATACGAATAGAGAAATAGACGGCACCCACATCGACATAAAAGAACCATCCCAAAAGGATTTCAACTGTGTGAACAGAAAAGTCTTCCCCTCTAAATGTACAGGTGACAGGTTAAGTGATGATCAAAAGATGCTACTGAATGTGGTGGCCAGGTGGAACTCACAACTCGTTCATTCTGCAGAACAATAGTTGGCCTATATGCCTACAGGAGGGAGCTGTTGAGGATGGATGGCTTATTGGTCACTGTTGTCTAATCATTTGAAGTAACTTCAATTGTCCTAATAGTCCTCTCTTTGTAGCTATGTTTCTCTTTTTACTGGTCAAGTCACAACTAAGCGAACCAAATAAAACATTTTGGTTGTACTCAACCTCTGACACTTGCACCTCTATTTCAGTCTCAGAAACATGTTTTTTAATTAGTTGTGCCGTTGTATGTCATGGTACGGCATTGTATATTCCCCATGGGTTGAAGGGATGAATTGACCATATAAGGTTAATTAGGGACGTTTCGAAATGCAAATCGCCAAGGTTCTGCATGAGCACTGAGGCTGAGAACAATTGATATTCATCAATAATTATCTCCTACCGGTGTGTGTAACTCTCATAGGAGTGTTTGATAAAGTACACTTTTTCTATGCATACAGACATTATAAATTCTGTTCGTAAGTAGTATTTTAGCATAGTTTCTACGCAATATTGATAAATGAAGCCCCAGTTATTCCAAATGTTGTGCGCGCAGGGTACACTAAGTTAAAAGAGTTGCAGCCAAGGGGTGGGGAGTGTCTGTTAAGCCTAAAGGGAGAGGAACGAACAGGTATAGAAAACGCACACATGGCTGCTAAAGCTGCAAAAGAGAAAAATGAGATCATCAGAAAATAACTAGGTAAGATACTCAAGTGAGACAGTGATGTGAAGCACTTCTCTCCTTCCTTTCTCAAACAACTCCTCAGAACAACTCCTCAGAACAACTCCTCAGAACAACTCCTCAGAACAACTCCTCAGAACAACTCCTCAGAACAACTCCTCAGATCAACTCCTCAGATCAACTCCTCAGATCAACTCCTCAGAACAACTCCTCAGAACAACTCCTCAGATCAACTCCTCAGATCAACTCCTCAGATCAACTCCTCAGAACAACTCCTCAGAACAACTCCTCAGAACAACTCAGATCAACTCCTCAGAACAACTCCTCAGAACAACTCCTCAGAACAACTCCTCAGAACCATCTTTGTTTTGGCGATGGCCTTAGTTTTGTGACGAGACCGCCGTTGACAGCTGAGGAAACAAGGGAGACTGAAGTACTAACACCAATTGACCATTGCCTTGCAGAGGTGAAGAGCACATCTCCCTGTACTAATTGCTGATTGCTTCGGAGAGGAGAAACCACCCTCCCCTCCAATACAGCCACTGATTACCAAGATAACAACAGTTGCAAATTGCCCTGCCCCTTAATCCTGGTTGATGTGTCAACAATCATCTGCAAGTTAATAGCAGTCAGCAGTTCACACACCAAGAAGGCTACTGGGAAGACAGGCAGCACTTAAAGTAGATGGCCCTAGCTAGCAAAAAGACAGATGAAGACTACCCATAGAATGATGATGATTATGATGATGAGCATGGTGATGGTGGATATTTCTGATGAAGAAGACATTTTCATTTAAGAACAAAAAAAAGCTATGAAACACCTTACCATGGTGTACGTTACTGTTCACAAATATCACGAGCAAGCTATAAAACAGGGTTGATGCTGAGAATAGAGTCTAACCCTGTTTGTGTTTACAAGGGTTCATATTTGTGTGGCTATTATTTCATTGTGTGTGCGTGTGTGCGTGCGTCCATTATATTTGTGCGTGCATGTGCATATGCATGCTTCCATCCATGTTTCTATCCGTGCTCCCTTGTGTGTGTGTGTGTGTGTGTGTGTGTGTGTGTGTGTGTGTGTGTGTGTGTGTGTGTGTGTGTGTGTGTGTGTGTGTGTGTGTGTGTGTGTGTGTGTGTGTGTGTGTGTGTGTGTGTGTTTGTTTCTGACCGTTCTGGAGTCCTACGGTGTCTACACAGCGGGACCTGTAAACACAAGCAGTCCTTCCTCCGTTCCATGTCCCTAATGAGCCTTAAAACGCTACAACTTTCCCCCACCAACAGATCTGTGTTTACGTTGTTAGGACTGATAAATGGCAAAACTGTACGGCAAATTGCCGTGATTTGTCTGGGAAAAGAGAAACACATTTGCTGCATGGCTTGCCTCTAATTGTGAATTAAAAAGAAAGACAGCAAATATCAAATGACATAAAAGTGAAGAGCAGCATGTAGTCAAAGACAACAGTGTTTTCCTTCTCTCCTGGGGTTCTGTTGCATCATAAACAGTCTATTAGATAGAATACATCTATCTAGCGCACATTGTACTAAATCATCAATCCATTCTAGACTTATCAGTAAACACTAGTACATTATACAGTGTTCAGAGCTACGCTGGTGGACCACCACTAGATAAAGGAGATGGTTACACACAGAACACAAAGAACACACGGAACACATGGAACACACGGAACACACAGAACATACGGAACACACGGAACACATGGAACACACGGAACACACGGAACACACAGAAGGGAAGGGGAGAGTTATTTCTCATTGCTATTTCGGTAGCTCCTCCTTATTAAGTCAAGACATGGAAAAGAGCTCCCGCGTCTGGTAACATGAATGAACTTTAGGAATATTTTCGCCAGGGGAAAAGGAGTGAGAGGGAGGAAGGGGGTAGAGAAGGGCTTGAGGGCTCTTGCTGGGAATGAACTTTATTCATATTTTTGTCAGGGGATAAATATAATATGGAGTGAGAGGAAGGGTTCCTGCCCGAATGCGCTGGCATTAAGAATTCAAGCCTTATTGTAACATTTGGGGTCAAGTCATGCTCAGGCTTCAGAGAGAACAGTGAAATATCAGGCTTTCACACCCATAAATCATTTGTCTCGCCCTCAGGAGGGAGGGAGGGAGAGAGAGAGAGAGAGAGAGAAAGAGAGGGAGGGAGGGGGAGAGAGAGGGGGGGAGAGAGAGAGAGAGAGAGGGAGAAAAAGATTAAGAAATGAGATAGATAGGGAGGGGGAGAGAGAGAGATAGAGAGAGAGGGAGAAAAAGATTAAGAAATTAGATGGATAGAGAGAGAGAGGGAGGGAGGGAGAGAGAGAGAGAGAGATTAAGAAATTAGATAGATAGAGAGAGATGGGGAGAGAGAGGGACAGGGGAGGAGAAGGAGAGGAGAGGAGACTTTGCTGGCTGCAGCCTAATGATATTGAAGCAAAGTGAAGGAGATATTGTATCCCAGAGATAAGGCCATGAGTCTTATTACTCGTCAGACTGTGTTTCAGCACCGGGGACGACATGTTAATCAATTAATGTGTGAAGCCACTGTGTCATTCCATGACACGTTTTCATATTTCACTCCCCAGGCTCTGTCACACACATAGACACGCACACACACACATAGAGTCGTGAATGCACACACACACACACATACACACACACACACACACATGGACTCACACACATCTACACACACACACACACATGCAAACAGAGGAAGGCTGAGAGAGCTGAAAAGAGCTGACAAGGGCTAATCTGATATGTCGCTCTTTGAAAGGGCATCAGTGATCAGTCTGAACCAGGGAACGTGTTGGTTTGATGGATGCTGCTTAAACGAAACCTTTCATAGGGATTCAAGAGTTGACGCGTGTGTGTACATCACAGCCTTTGTTTGATAGCAACATCAAAGGTGATATCAAACTGGCCTTTAAATTGAAGCACTCCTATTCCTAGCTAGCCTGACCCCTCACGCTGAATACTCCAGCTGATCTATTCCTAGCTAGCCTGACCCCTCACGCTGAATACTCCCTCTGATCTATTCCTAGCTAGCCTGACCCCTCTCGCTGAATACTCCCTCTGATCTATTCCTAGCTAGCCTGACCCCTCACGCTGAATACTCCCTCTGATCTATTCCTAGCTAGCCTGACCCCTCACGCTGAATACTCCAGCTGATCTATTCCTAGCTAGCCTGACCCCTCACGCTGAATACTCCCTCTGATCTATTCCTAGCTAGCCTGACCCCTCACGCTGAATACTCCAGCTGATCTATTCCTAGCTAGCCTGACCCCTCACGCTGAATACTCCAGCTGATCTATTCCTAGCTAGCCTGACCCCTCACGCTGAATACTCCAGCTGCTCTATTCCTAGCTAGCCTGACCCCTCACGCTGAATACTCCAGCTGCTCTATTCCTAGCTAGCCTGACCCCTCACGCTGAATACTCCCTCTGATCTATTCCTAGCTAGCCTGACCCCTCACGCTGAATACTCCAGCTGATCTATTCCTAGCTAGCCTGACCCCTCACGCTGAATACTCCCTCTGATCTATTCCTAGCTAGCCTGACCCCTCACGCTGAATACTCCCTCTGATCTATTCCTAGCTAGCCTGACCCCTCACGCTGAATAATCCCTCTGATCTATTCCTAGCTAGCCTGACTCCTCACGCTGAATACTCCCTCTGATCTATTCCTAGCTAGCCTGACTCCTCACGCTGAATACTCCCTCTGATCTATTCCTAGCTAGCCTGACTCCTCACGCTGAATACTCCCTCTGATCTATTCCTAGCTAGCCTGACTCCTCACGCTGAATACTCCCTCTGATCTATTCCTAGCTAGCCTGACCCCTCACGCTGAATACTCCAGCTGATCTATTCCTAGCTAGCCTGACCCCTCACGCTGAATACTCCAGCTGATCTATTCCTAGCTAGCCTGACCCCTCACGCTGAATACTCCAGCTGATCTATTCCTAGCTAGCCTGACCCCTCACGCTGAATACTCAAGCTGATCTATTCCTAGCTAGCTTGACTCCTGACGCTTGAAGCCCAAGGACTTTTTATAGGCCTCTGAGACTAGTGTGAATATAAGAATATGTTATACTCTTTATGCCTTTGTTACTATAACTACATAGATCCTAACGATGGTGTGTGTGTGTGTGTGTGTGTGTGTGTGTGTGTGTGTGTGTGTGTGTGTGTGTGTGTGTGTGTGTGTGTGTGTGTGTGTGTGTGTGTGTGTGTGTGTGTGTGTGTGTGTGTGTTGTGTTGTGTTTCTCTACTCCTGCGCCTATTGGAAATGCAGGTGCACTCAGTTGTCTCTCTACTCTAACACAGGTGGGCAGCATGGTGGCGTTCCAGTGCCATCTGGGTCACCTGCTCCAGGGCTCCACCACCCGGCTCTGCCAGGCGGACCTTACCTGGAGCGGCTCCCAGCCAGAGTGTATCCGTGAGTCACATCACACCCCCTACTGCCGTGGTTCTGATGATGTCACGGGTATCAGAGGGTATAGCTACAGCCGTTATTGTGACTGGGTCAAAGAGGGACAGTATAGGGAGGGGGTGGTTCTCAAACCTCTCCTGAGGGACCCTCAGACATTTTCACAATTTGTTGTAGCCCTGAACTAACTCACCTGATTCACCTAGTCAAGGGCTTGATGATTAGTTGACTAGTTGAATCAGGAGTGCTAGCTGTGGAATCGATCAAATACATGGAACGGTCCCCAGAAGAGGTTTGAGAACCACCCCACACTGTCCCTCTGTGATGCCTAGTCACAACAACTGCTGTAGTTATACCCTCTGATGCCCATGATGACATCATCATAGGAAAATCCCCCATTATATAATTGCATTTATATGGTCATCCCATTCTAGGATTATATTTCTATGATAAACCCATTCTAGGATTCTAGTTCTATGGTCAACCCATTCTAGGATCGTATTTTTATGGTCCTGCCATTCTAGGATTCTATTTCTATGGTCAGCCCATTCTAGGATTATGTTTCTATGGTCAACCTATTCTAGGATTCTGTTTCTATAGTCAGTCCATCCCCGACTCTAGCTAGGGTCCTCCATGATATCTGTCACTTCTGGCCATTCTCACTGCCATCACTCTGACCGTGACATGTCACTCTGACCACATCACCGTGTTCATCTGTAAAATAAACACATCTTAGGAACCACTGACAATTTTTTACACATTAGCCACAAAGAGTAAGAAGAGGGAGAGAGAGAGAGGGAGACGTGATGTGGTCCTAACTACACTAGTTTGTCATGGTTCTGCCGTACTGACGCTCAGAAAGTGTGGCTTGTACTGTATATCTTTGAGGATTATACAGCACATCTGTTATGTCAGGCACAGGAGTCTTGCGGGTGATTACATGCAGGTGTTTTGAAAAAAGTTTTGCTTGCATAAGAGCAGTTGGCTGTTTCCTAGGTAACAAGGATCTTAGCAGGATCATGGCACAACTATCTCCGTTAGCGCCTGCTACCGAACCAAAGGGCTTCATTACTTTTTCAATGATAAAGTAGCGCACTCTGCCAAGCTTCAAGGTCATATTTAATAACTGCCACTTTGAAAATTAATTCACATTATTGGAAACAGCAAGGATCATTTTCTACTCTCACCGTCACAGCAGGTGAGCTGATATATCAGAGGGGAAGGATGATTCTCATGAAGAGATAATCTTTATGGAGGTAGACTCAGAGACCCAGCCTAGCGGGAGAGACCCTAACCTTCACATCGGCTCTCTCCCAAATGCCCCCCATCCCCTGTATAGGGCACTACTTTTGATCAGGGACCATAGGAGAATGTAGTTCACAATATAGGGGATAGGGTGCCGTTTGGAGGCAACCATCCACACGAATCGTCAGTCAGCCCCCCTCAGGGTAGTCTTATCCACTCAGCTACCTCTATGGGGATAGGGTGAGGCAGGGTGAGACAGGGTGTGGCAGGGTAAAGTGGGGTGAGATGGGGGGGTATAGAGGGGATGGTGGTGGTGGTCTCTTTTTGTCTCTCGCTCTCTCACTCTCACTCTCTCTCTCTCTCTCTCTCTCCCTCACACTCTCTCTCTCTCTCTCTCTCTCTCTCTCTCTCTCTCTCTCTCTCTCTCTCTCTCTCACTCACTCACTCACTCACTCACTCACTCACTCACTCACTCACTCACTCACTCACTCACTCACTCACTCACTCACCCACCCACCCACCCACCCACCCACCTATCCCAGGAGTGTTAATGTCCCCATCCAGGCAGGGAGGAGAGAAAGACAAACCCTGGTCTTATCTCCCCATACAGCCGGTCTCCATCCCTCCCCACTCACACATGCACGTCACTCCCACGTCACACCATGGCAAAGCACCCACCCCCATCACCCTCTCCATCTAGCAGTATAACGATATAGCACAGTAGTAGTATAAGGATATAGCACTTAGTAGTAGTATGAGGAAATGGTGTTAAAATATGATTTATATACACTAATTAAGTATAGGCTTACCGCAATATTAATGTATTGTATGAGAAAATGATTGGAATACAGATATAATTTCCAGTCAAATGGAAGAAGAAATGCCAGGGTGGCAGTGGATGCACACTCTCTGTCTGCCCAGCCATGGAAGATACAATCAAAGGCCCCAGCTAGCACATTTGGTTCCTTGGAAGTTGTGGGAACGTACGTTTTTGGTTTCCGATTAGGTTCTAGGAACGAAGCCATAAGTTTCCTGACTGGTAAAACTGAATGTCCTGAGAACGAATGTGAAAACGTACATTTTTAGGTTGCAAGGTGTTTCTGAGAATGTTGTATTATTACTTTGGCACGGCGTCAGTGAGATTTAAATTAAACCTATGATCTTCTTTTCTCTGTCCATGGAATTAGTCCACTGCGCCACCAGGATGGAGGCTAGCATGCCATGTTTTTACATGTTAGTCTATTCAAACAGACCCCCATTTCAAAGGAAACGAGCACTCATTAAGATCAGGTGTTGCCAGTTAGTGGGTGTGGCCAACACACCTGAACACACTTAACAAGATAGAAGATAGAGTTTTGTTAATGCTGAGAACTGAACGATGTGAGAACATGAATTAAATAGAACCACAAAGAAACCTGTAGGAAACGTTAGGCTGAAGTTCTGAAATTCCCACAGAAGAACGCTGTATCTTAACGTTCTCTGAACTATTTGAGAACATTCCCAATGTCAAACCAGTTCGAGAACGTTCATAGAACATTACTAAAATTGAAATTAAATGTAACCATGTTTGAACTTTTAGGAAAAATTCTGTTAAATTAATGAAATATCATTTTTTAAAAGTTTTTTTGTCAAGTTCCTAAAATGTGCTGAGAATGTTCCAAAACCAAGTAACTATTCTGCACCATTCCCAGAAAGTTGTGGGAATGTTGTATGCAAAATAACCATAGTAAACCACACTCTCACCAAGCTCTAAGAAACATATCGTCCTCAGAACATTATGTGCTAGCTGGGTGAACTCCCTTAAATCAGTTTGTTACATGGCTGACTTAGAGAGCATTGACAGATGGCTACCAATGTCAGATTGCTGTTCACTCCAAGCATCTTTACTCATAACTACATTTCACTCTTTCTGTAATTAGCCTATATTCTGCCAATTGTGTGAAGAAATGTCAACACCCAGTGTCACATAAATGTCATTGATATAGTACAATATGTGTAGGATTACTCACAGTGTGTAATGTAATATTCAGTAACTATACATAGCCCTTTTCATATTGGAATAAACAAAAAAAGAATACTTAAGTCTCACCATAACCTCCAACAGCTATCACACTGCCCCAAAATATCCCCCTGCCTCCTGTACTGTTAATCATCAAGAGACCCATCAACACACACACACACACACACACACACACACACACACACACACACACACACACACACACACACACACACACACACACACACACACACACACACACACACACACACACACATACACACACACGCATTCACATATACACACACATACATACACACACACACACACACACACACATACACGCATACACACACACACATACACACACACACACACACACACATACACGCATACACACACACACACACATACACACACACACACACACCCACATACACACACACACATACACACATACACACACGCATACACACACATATACAAACACACACATACACACACACAAAAAATACCCCAAAATAAAAGAGAATTGGTGGGTCAGTTGGAGCATTGCTCCCTCCACATACCTAATCCCAGCCCCTTTTGATCAAAGATGGATGATAGTGGTTCACTGGCTTAGCTGAGTGACTGAGAATCTCCTGCTGTTTGATCTTCCATGGGTTGGTGGGTTGGGGCAGTGACAGGTAAAGACACACACACACACTGTACACACACACACACTTCTCTTTCACTCTGTGCAGGCTGCCACAACACATCAGTGCATATCTGACCCTTTCTGGGTTGCTCAACTCAACTCCAGGCCATCTCTGTAGACTGTGTAGAATGCAACCATCCATCCCTGAGAAAGTAACCAGTCGTATTCACACACACAGTGCAGCAGTAGGAGGTGTCTTTGTGTTTAGAGTGTTCTGTTTGTCTAAGGTTCTGGGTAGCCAGTGAATCAGTGCAGACTTGGTGTAAGCACATCTAGTCACTTGCAAGTGCAGGATACAAAAAGTGAAGTCATGAAGGAAAGACGTATACCAGCCAGTGACTTTGCAAAATAATGTAAAAGAAAATTCAATAGAACTTTGATGGAGGCTGCAGCTATGGGCAGATATTGAGAATAATTGTAGACAGATATGGGCAGGTGAGAAGAATAGCAGACAGATATAGGCAGGTGCAGGTGAGAAGAATAGCAGACAGATATGGGCAGGTAAGAAGAATAGCAGACAGATATGGGCAGGTGAGAAGAATAGCAGACAGATATGGGCAGGTGCAGGTGAGAAGAATAGTAGACAGACATGGGGAGGTGCAGGTGAGAAGAATAGCAGACAGATATGGGAAGGTGAGAAGAATAGCAGACAGATATGGGCAGGTGCAGGTGAGAAGAATAGCAGACAGATATGGGAAGGTGAGAAGAATAGCAGACAGATATGGGAAGGTGAGAAGAATAGCAGACAGATATGGGAAGGTGAGAAGAATAGCAGACAGACATGGGCAGGTGAGAAGAATAGCAGACAGACATGGGGAGGTGAGAAGAATAGCAGACAGACATGGGCAGGTGAGAAGAATAGCAGACAGACATAGGGAGGTGAGAAGAATAGCAGACAGACATGGGGAGGTGAGAAGAATAGCAGACAGACATGGGCAGGTGAGAAGAATAGCAGACAGACATGGGCAGGTGAGAAGAATAGCAGACAGACATGGGCAGGTGAGAAGAATAGCAGACAGACATGGGGAGGTGAGAAGAATAGCAGACAGACATGGGCAGGTGAGAAGAATAGCAGACAGACATGGGGAGGTGAGAAGAATAGCAGACAGACATGGGCAGGTACAGGTGAGAAGAACCATATTAGTATGTGGAAAAAGCGCTTCTCTCTCTTTCTTTCTCCTTTCCTCAGTCTCTTTCATTTGTTCTTCCTCTCCCTCTCCCGCCCTCTTCTTTTCTCCCCCTCCTTCTCCCTCCCTCCCAGCCCACTCGTGTAAGCAGCCAGAGAGCCCGGCCCATGTGGAGGTGATGGGGATGGACCTGCCAGGGTTTGGCTACACCCTCCTCTACTCCTGCCAGGCTGGGTTCTTCCTGTCCGGGGGCTCGGAACACCGCGTCTGCAAGTCCGACGGTACCTGGACCGGGAAGATGCCCATTTGTCGAGGTACAGGACAGGAACATGACATGTCCAGTGTGTTTGTTTGTGTCTGTGTGGCTCCAGGGTGAAGTTCCACCTAACTTTCCACCAATCCTAACCTTAGCCATCCGTGTGTGTGTGTGTGTGTGTGTGTGTGTGTGTGTGTGTGTGTGTGTGTGTGTGTGTGTGTGTGTGTGTGTGTGTGTGTGTGTGTGTGTGTGTGTGTGTGTGTGTGTGTGTGTGTGTGTGTGTGTGTGTGTGTGTGTGTGTGTAATGGCATATGCTGATACAGTACAGAGGCTCTCTTGTGCCGCAGGCCGTGATTGCAGCCGCAATGGTATGGAGCATATTCACACACACTCCTGGCCACTGCTGCATCGCACAGCTGTGCACTGCAGGCCACAGAGTAATTACACACACATTAACAGATGTGTAATGTTGTGGGAGAAGTTCCCACTGTGCCAGGCTGCTCTGCTACCACTGCAGCAGACGGCATCTTGTGCTATTCTAGTGTCTATCATGCCAGTGCAGTGGAACAGACAGGACACCGATGGCACACCGATGGCACTTACCTTCACTGTCATGTAGAGGGCCACAGAACACGCCCTACTGCATAACCCCATACATGCTTATTTCTGGGTTTCTCACTTCGTCTTGTTTCTTCTTACCAGATACCTTTTATACTTTTATTACCAAAAACATAATGAGAGGAAAGCTTGCAAGTAAGCATGTCATTGTACTATGTAGACTTCGCTGTATCCTGTGAATATCCGGAGGACAAATCAACTTTGATTTGATTAGATTTTCTATCATTTGTACAAGATGTCATGCTTGACTTTTACATTCCAGGACACACCATATGCATTTATTACCCAGATTACCCAGATCCAGATATTTAGAAATTCCACATCCAGAACTCTAAATGGAACTGACAATAGAACTCAGAATTCGACCCCAAGGAGTTAAATTGCATTATCTCTTGATGTGTGTTGCTGATGTACATCAATACATGATTAGTAAGTCCCCGCATGGGGAAGTTGATGTGACATAATGGGACTAATGCTGTTTTTTTGTCTCCTATAGCTGGGTCCAAACTCTCAGAGAAGCCCATCAAGCCAGTGGCAGGGACACCCAGTCCCAAGCTGAACGGTGAGTGCCTGACTGAAGTGTCATCACCACACACACACACACACACACACACACACACACACACACACATACACATACACACATACACACATACACACATACATACATACATACATACATACATTACATACATTACAGCAACATCAAAAATAGCAATGTTCTGATTACAAAATACTACTCTGATGCCGGTACTGTAAAGTGCAGCTAGCATTCACAACAGAATGAATATGAACAGCTTCATCTGGCCTCGCAGGGGGCGAGCGCTTCGCTAATAGCACCTCAGAAGGACTGGTGTCCTTAATTCAATCTTGAGTGCCCCTCTTGAGGGACTAGAAGTTAATGAAGACTGGAAAAAGTGAGTCTGACGGTAAAACGTCCCGGCAGCACAGGCCTGACAGTCTTACGCTCTCTCTCGTTCTCTCTCTCTCTCTATTTCTCTTTTACTCTTTCTCTCTCACGGAGTAATCTGTGGTGCCGTGATACTGTAACGCTCGTCTTTCTCCTCTTCTGAGGAGGAGCAAGGATCGGACCAAAATGCAGCGTATTGTGAAGACATAAACACGTTTATTTAAACGAAGACGAAAAAACACTTGAACAAACCACAAAATAACAAATGACGTGAACAGACCTGAACTTGAGAACCAAAACACATGAACGCACGAACAGGACGGAACACACGAACGAACGAACGAAAACGAAACAGTCCCGTGTGGTACAAACACTGACACAGGAACAATCACCCACAAACAGTGTGAACAGCCTACCTAAATATGGTTCTCAATCAGAGGAAACGTAAAACACCTGCCCCTGATTGAGAACCATATCAGGCTAGTTGACAAACCTAAACATAGAAACAAATAACATAGACTGCCCACCCAGCTCACGTCCTGACCATACTAAACAAAGACAAAATAAAGGAAATAAGGTCAGGAACGTGACAGTACCCCCCCCCCCCCCCCCCCAAGGTGCGGACTCCGGCCGCAAAACCTGAACCTATAGGGGAGGGTCTGGGTGGGCATCTGTCCACGGTGGTGGCTCTGGCTCTGGACGTTGTCCCCACCCCACCATAGTCAATCCCCGCTTCCGTGGCCTCCTCCATATTAACCCCACTGGATTAAGGGGCAGCACCGGACTGAGGGGCAGCACCGGACTGATTGGCAGCTCCGGACTGAGGGGCAGTGTGTGTTCGTTCCTGTTCGTGCGTTTTGTTTTCAAGTTCAGGTCTGTTCACGTCGTTTGTTATTTTGTAGTTTTATCAAGTGTTCTTCGTGTTCGTCTTGATAAAATAAATTCATTATGTCTTCATACCTCGCTGCATATTGGTCCGATCCATGCTCCTCCTCAGACGAGGAGGAGAACGAACGTTACAGATATAGCAGCCCAACCATCCCAAAGTTTCCACTACCTTCATAACAAGTTTAACATTTATCAACTTGGAGAGGAACTAAGTTTTTTAAAAGCTTGGAGGTAAATTACTAAGTTTGACATACTCTGAGTGTCACGTTTTAGGGAAGACCCAGATGCAGACAGTGTTGAAGTAACAACAGTTTATTACTAGAACAGGGGCATGCAAAACGCCAGGTCAAGGGCAGGCAGGGGTCAGCAATCCAGATCAGATTCAAAAGGTACAGAACGGCAGGCAGTCTCAGGGTCAGGGCAGGCAGTCTCAGGGTCACAGCAGGCAGTCTCAGGGTCACGGCAGGCAGTCTCGGGGTCACGGCAGGCAGTCTCGGGGTCAGGGCAGGCAGAGGTTAATAATCCAGGGTGGTGTGACAAGGTACAGAACGGCAGGCAGTCTCAGGGTCACGGCAGGCAATCTCAGGGTCACGGCAGGCAGTCTCGGGGTCACGGCAGGCAGTCTCGGGGTCACGGCAGGCAGTCTCAGGGTCACGGCAGGCAGTCTCAGGGTCACGGCAGGCAGTCTCAGGGTCACGGCAGGCAGTCTCAGGGTCACGGCAGGCAGTCTCGGGGTCACGGCAGGCAGTCTCGGGGTCACGGCAGGCAGTCTCAGGGTCACGGCATGCAGTCTCGGGGTCACGGCAGGCAGTCTCGGGGTCACGGCAGGCAGAGGTTAATAATCCAGGGTGGTGTGACAAGGTACAGAACGGCAGGCAGTCTCGGGGTCACGGCAGGCAGTCTCGGGGTCACGGCAGGCAGAGGTTAATAATCCAGGGTGGTGTGACAAGGTACAGAACGGCAGGCAGTCTCAGGGTCACGGCAGGCAGTCTCAGGGTCAGGGCAGGCAGTCTCAGGGTCACGGCAGGCAGTCTCGGGGTCACGGCAGGCAGAGGTTAATAATCCAGGGTGGTGTGACAAGGTACAGAACGGCAGGCAGTCTCAGGGTCACGGCAGGCAGTCTCAGGGTCACGGCATGCAGTCTCGGGGTCACGGCAGGCAGAGGTTAATAATCCAGGGTGGTGTGACAAGGTACAGAACGGCAGGCAGTCTCAGGGTCACGGCAGGCAGTCTCAGGGTCACGGCATGCAGTCTCAGGGTCACGGCAGGCAGTCTCAGGGTCACGGCAGGCAGTCTCAGGGTCACGGCAGGCAGTCTCAGGGTCACGGCAGGCAGTCTCAGGGTCACGGCAGGCAGTCTCGGGGTCACGGCAGGCAGTCTCAGGGTCACGGCATGCAGTCTCGGGGTCACGGCAGGCAGAGGTTAATAATCCAGGGTGGTGTGACAAGGTACAGAACGGCAGGCAGTCTCGGGGTCACGGCAGGCAGTCTCAGGGTCACGGCAGGCAGAGGTTAATAATCCAGGGTGGTGTGACAAGGTACAGAACGGCAGGCAGGCTCAGGGTCAGGGCAGGCAGAATGGTCAAAACCGGGAAAACTAGAAAACAGGAACTATAGAAAAAGACAGGAGCAAGGGGGAAAATGCTGTTAGGCTTGACGGACAAAACGAACTGGCAACAGAAAAACAGAGAACACAGGTATAAAAATGGGAATAATGGGGGAAGATGGGCAACACCTGGAGGGGGGGGGAAGATGGGCAACACCTGGAGGGGGGGGGAAGATGGGCAACACCTGGAGGGGGGTGGAAACAAGCACAAAGTGAAACAGATCAGGGTGTGACACAGGATGAAAGGTCCCAGGGCCCTGTGTCTGTGAACATTAGTAGTATTTGATCAATCATGATGAATTCTATAGACTTACAAACAGTGACAGTATGACTTAACCAAGGTCCTATTTTTCTGTTTTCCTCTTATTTCTTAAAATATTTGTTCAGTTTTATTGAAAGAATAGAAATGAAAAGGGAAGACAGTGTGAAGACCGGTGGGGCCAGGATTCGATCCCACGCAGGCAAGGGGATGGCGTGTGGACTTAACCGCTTGACCAACCTCAGGCACAACCAAGGCCCTCTAATAATCAATATTGTCTATGCTCTGTTTCAGTTCCTGATGACGTCTTTGCTCCTAACTATATATGGAAGGGTTCATACAACTACAAGGGAAGAAAACAACCAATGACTCTGAGTATCACAAGCTTTAACGCCACCACGGGAAGGGTTAACGTATCCTTGACCAATAGCAACATGGAACTGCTGCTTTCAGGTATGACATCTGCATTTTATGCCATATTATACAGAGAGGACACGCTAGGCAAGGTCCCTAGCCACTCCTTGAACACACACACACACACACAGATTAATACACACACACAGATTCACACACACATAGCATGTCATCATGTAGTCACTGGAGTAGAATGGAGCCTGCGTTTCAGATGCAGAGTTTCTCTCCCACAATATGCATATGACTAGAAATGAGTGTTACTAAACATAGCTGACATTGTTTGATTGGTAGGGCCTTAATGTCAGACGGTATCCATTTAGGACTGTATCTACTTAGTGGGAAATTCAATTATGTTGTTTATTTGCCTGTGTGGAGGACATTTGCTAACATAGAAAAGGGAATTTATGGTCTGTCTGATCTGAGAACATGTTTTGAGTTGAGGTGTTTTGATTTTTCAGTGTGCTGTAATTGATTTGAAAGCTATGACTCATTTATTTCATATTCATTTTGGGGGGGGTGTTTTCGCATAGCCCCTTAATATAATATTTATTCTGTCCCTTAATGTACCTTCATTAGTGTAGCCTAATGGATGTGTAAAACTACCCCCCCCCCCCCCACATTTCTCTTAAATGAAATATTAATCTGATCTGACAAATCTTTCACGGATTTACCATAATTATCTGGAGAGAAGAGTCCCCTTCTCCTCTTCCCCCTCACTCCTTCCCTCTCATTCCTTTCCTCTCACTCCTTCTCCTCTTCCCCTTCACTCCGTCCCTCGCACTCCTTCCACCCTCACTCCTCCTCTTCCTCCAACACTCCTTCCCCCCTTCTCCTCTTCCTCCCTCACTCCTTCCCCCATCACTCCTTCCTCTCTCACTCCTTTCCCCCTCACTCCTTCTCCTCTTCCTCCCTCACTCCTTCCCCCATCACTCCTTCCTCTCTCACTCCTTCCCCCTGACTCCTTTCCCCCTCACTCCTTCTCCTCTTCCTCCCTCACTCCTTCCCCCTTCTCCTCTTCCTCCCTCACTCCTCCCCCTCACTCCTTCTCTTCACTCCTTTCGCCCTCATTCCTTCCCCTCACTCCTTTTCCCCTCACTCCTTCTCCCCTCACTCCTTCCCCCTCTTCTTCTTCTCCCCTCACCTCTTCCCCCTCACTCCTTTCCCCATCACTCCTTTCCCCATCACTCCTTCCCCCTCACTCCTTCTCCCCTCACTCCTTCCCCCTCTTCTTCTTCCCCCCTCACTCCTTTCCCCATCACTCCTTTCCCCATCACTCCTTCTCCCCTCACTCCTTTCCCCCTCACTCCTTTCCCCATCACTCCTTCTCCCCTCTCCTTTCCCCATCACTCCTTCCCCCTCACTCCTTCTCCCCTCACTCCTTTCCCCATCACTCCTTCCCCATCACTCCTTCCCCCTCACTCCTTCTCCCCTCACTCCTTTCCCCATCACTCCTTCTCCCCTCACTCCTTTCCCCCTCACTCCTTTCCCCCTCACTCCTTTCCCCATCACTCCTTCTCCCCTCACTCCTCTCCCCATCACTCCTTCTCCCATCACTCCTTCTCCCCTCACTCCTTCTCCCCTCACTCCTTCCCCCTCTTCTTCTTCCCCCGTCACTCCTTCCCCCATCACTCCTTTCCCCATCACTCCTTCTCCCCTCACTCCTTTCCCCATCACTCCTTCTCCCCTCTCCTTTCCCCATCACTCCTTCCCCCTCACTCCTTCTCCCCTCACTCCTTTCCCCATCACTCCTTCTCCCCTCATTCCTTCCCCCTCACTCCTTCTCCTCACTACTTTCCCCTTCATTCCTTCCCCTCACTCCTTCCCCCTCTTCTTCTTCTCCCCTCACTCCTTTCCCCATCACTCCTTACCCCATCACTCCTTCTCCCCTCACTCCTTTCCCCATCACTCCTTCTCCCCTCACTCCTTCTCCCCTCACTCCTTCCCATCTCACTCTTTCCCATCTCACTCTTTCCCATCTCACTCTTTCCCATCTCACTCCTTCCCCCCTCACTCCTACTCCCTCGTTTCTCCACAGCTGCCTTTAACCTAGCTGACATGTGATTTACATCATCAAATAAATCAGCTTAATTTAAATTGGACTTTGAATTGCCCAGCAGCCGTTGCAAATTATGACACAGAAAGGTGAATGCAGCGCTATTCACTCACTGAGAAGAAATGTGTCTGGGAGATATAGAAATCACCAAGTAATCATACCGCTGAGGCACAGGAGGAGGCCATTTTGTGTTTTTAATAACAGGGGACCGTTAGCTTATTTCACATTTAGAGAGGCCAGGCAGTGGATTGAGCATGTTACTTGAATGTGTGTTATTACTACCACTGTGTACATCAGTCTGTTTGGAGCGACAGCGAAGGGCCGGGGCCTCTGATAGACCTTAATATGGTGCTCCCTGTCTCTGCCTTCGGTTGTAGGAGGCTGTTAGTAATAGAAAGTACGGTTGATGAGTGAGTGTTCTACTACAGTAAATTGCTCCATGGTTGAAGAAGATAGCGCTCAGTGTTTATATCACCTCTTTTCATTTTCCACACAGACACATACAGACGAAGAGTGAGATAGGAGAGGGAGACCATCATCATTGGGTCATTGTCTGTGATTGTGTCCCCTGAGTACCACCAGTTACAGTATATCAGTGTTGTGCCTTGGCCTCACATCACCCCTCTTGTCCTCGTGTGTTCTTTTGTGTTGTGCTGCAGGTGTCTATAAGAGCCAGGAAGCACGGTTGATGCTGCTCATGTACCATGTGAAAACGTCCACTCACACCACGCTGGGCAAGGTCAAGGAGGAGACGTGGTCCATGGACGGTTTTGTAAGTTTACCGTTTCGTACTTACAGGAGGGGTTTGTGGAATTGAAACATTTACATGTTGGTCATTTAGTAGCGCTTTCATCCAGAACGATTTATAGAGATCTTGCTACTCATTGGACGTGGTGTATTAATGTTGAAATGGCATCTGAGAACCCAATGTAAATCAACGAGGGAGCTCTGCTGAAAAACGACAGCCGTGCACCTGGTGATCCAAACGGGTTACCAGGTGTTATTTCATGTGTATTACAAAATATGCTCTCCTTGTTTTATATTTAGTAAAAATGCAATTCTGAACATATGGATTTTTCCTTTATAATTCTACCCCATGGTGAAAAGTACCATTTCAAAAGGACGTGACTGACGGGACTACCTGACTGACTGATTGACTGACTGACTGACTGATTGATTGACTCGCTGACTGACTGATCATATCTGTCTGCCTGTATTCTCCTAGGTGTCTGCAGAGCCTGATGGTGCCACCTATGTCTTTCAAGGCTTCATACAGGGTAGAGACTATGGCCAGTTTGGACTGCAGAGGCTAGGTAAACATCACCACATATCCACTGTGTTTTTATATCAACTTTCTCACTGTCAACAATATTGTGTCATTTCAGTATATAGAAATAAAAAGTGTATGTCAGAAATATTTGATATAGACTAAAAGGTTACTGAATAGTCATGTTGTTCCTCTCCCACACAGGTCTGAACATGTCAGAGAGTAATAACTCGTCCAATCCACCTCATGGTACAAACAGTAGCTCTGTGGCCATAGCAATCCTTGTGCCTTTTTTCGCCCTGATATTTGCAGGCTTCGGGTTTTATCTTTACAAACAGCGGTAAGTGTACCTACCTACCTACCAGCTATTATTACCTACCTACCAGCTATTATTACCGACCTACAACCAGCTGTTATTACCGACCGACCTACCACCAGCTGTTATTACCGACCGACCTACCACCAGCTGTTATTACCGACCGACCTACCACCAGCTGTTATTACCGACCGACCTACCACCAGCTAGTATTACCGACCTACCACCAGCTGTTATTACCGACCGACCTACCACCAGCTAGTATTACCGACCTACCACCAGCTGTTATTACCGACCGACCTACCACCAGCTAGTATTACCGACCGACCTACCACCAGCTAGTATTACCGACCGACCTACCACCAGCTATTATTACCGACCGACCTACCACCAGCTATTATTACCGACCGACCTACCACCAGCTATTATTACCGACCGACCTACCACCAGCTAGTATTACCGACCGACCTACCACCAGCTAGTATTACCGACCAACCTACCACCAGCTATTATTACCGACCGACCTACCACCAGCTAGTATTACCGACCGACCTACCACCAGCTAGTATTACCGACCAACCTACCACCAGCTATTATTACCGACCGACCTACCACCAGCTATTATTACCGACCTACCACCAGCTAGTATTACCGACCGACCTACCACCAGCTATTATTACCGACCGACCTACCACCAGCTATTATTACCGACCGACCTACCACCAGCTATTATTACCGACCGACCTACCACCAGCTATTATTACCGACCGACCTACCACCAGCTAGTATTACCGACCGACCTACCACCAGCTAGTATTACCGACCAACCTACCACCAGCTATTATTACCGACCAACCTACCACCAGCTAGTATTACCGACCGACCTACCACCAGCTATTATTACCGACCGACCTACCACCAGCTAGTATTACCGACCGACCTACCACCAGCTAGTATTACCGACCAACCTACCACCAGCTAGTATTACCGACTGACCTACCACCAGCTATTATTACCGACCGACCTACCACCAGCTATTATTACCGACCGACCTACCACCAGCTAGTATTACCGACCGACCTACCACCAGCTATTATTACCGACCGACCTACCACCAGCTAGTATTACCGACCAACCTACCACCAGCTAGTATTACCGACCAACCTACCACCAGCTAGTATTACCGACCGACCTACCACCAGCTAGTATTACCGACCGACCTACCACCAGCTAGTATTACCGACCGACCTACCACCAGCTATTATGACCGACCGACCTACCACCAGCTAGTATTACCGACCGACCTACCACCAGCTAGTATTACCGACCAACCTACCACCAGCTAGTCTTACCGACCTACCACCAGCTATTATTACCGACCTACCACCAGCTAGTATTACCGACCGACAAAACCACCAGCTAGTATTACCGACCGACCTACCACCAGCTATTATTACCGACCGACCTACCACCAGCTATTATTACCGACCGACCTACCACCAGCTATTATTACCGACCTACCACCAGCTAGTCTTACCGACCGACCTACCACCAGCTAGTATTACCGACCGACCTACCACCAGCTAGTATTACCGACCGACCTACCACCAGCTAGTATTACCGACCAACCTACCACCAGCTAGTCTTACCGACCTACCACCAGCTATTATTACCGACCTACCACCAGCTAGTATTACCGACCGACAAAACCACCAGCTAGTATTACCGACCGACCTACCACCAGCTATTATTACCGACCTACCTACCACCAGCTATTATTACCGACCGACCTACCACCAGCTATTATTACCGACCTACCACCAGCTAGTCTTACCGACCGACCTACCACCAGCTAGTCTTACCGACCTACCACCAGCTATTATTACCGACCTACCACCAGCTAGTATTACCGACCGACCTACCACCAGCTAGTCTTACCGACCTACCACCAGCTATTATTACCGACCGACCTACCACCAGCTAGTATTACCGACCGACCTACCACCAGCTAGTATTACCGACCTACCACCAGCTAGTATTACCGACCTACTACCACCAGCTATTATTACCGACCGACCTACCAGCTAGTCTTACCGACCTACCACCAGCTAGTATTACCGACCTACCACCAGCTAGTCTTACCGACCTACCACCAGCTAGTCTTACCGACCTACCACCAGCTATTATTACCGACCTACCACCAGCTATTATTACCGACCTACCACCAGCTATTATTACCGACCTACCACCAGCTAGTATTACCGACCTACCACCAGCTAGTCTTACCGACCTACCACCAGCTAGTATTACCGACCTACCACCAGCTAGTCTTACCGACCTACCACCAGCTATTATTACCGACCTACCACCAGCTATTATTACCGACCTACCACCAGCTAGTCTTACCGACCTACCACCAGCTAGTCTTACCGACCTACCACCAGCTAGTCTTACCGACCTACCACCAGCTAGTCTTACCGACCTACCACCAGCTAGTCTTACCGACCTACCACCAGCTAGTCTTACCGACCTACCACCAGCTAGTCTTACCGACCTACCACCAGCTATTATTACCGACCTACCACCAGCTAGTCTTACCGACACAGTATACTGTGCTACTGTGTCAGGAGCTACAGCATGTGTGTTACGTACTGGTTGTTGTTATTCACATATAGGACCATGAACCATTCCTGTGTTTCTCCACAGGACTGCGCCTTAAACACACTACATATTCTTAGAAAAGCTACATGTTGACTTCATACTGACTTCTTCTCTTCCACTGAGTCTGAACAATGTGTTGGTCCTTCTCTAGGACTACTCCTAAAGCCCAGTACACAGGCTGCTCCGTCCACGAGAACAACAACGGCCAGGCGGCCTTCGAGAACCCCATGTACAACACCAGTGCCAAGTCGGTGGAAGGCAAAGCTGTCCGGTTCGACCCTAACCTGAACACAGTCTGCACAATGGTATAATGAAGTCCGCTTGGCGACTGCATCATTTTTTTCTTATTTTTGTATCGGGGTAAAAAAGAACAGGAAAATGCTTTTGCGAAACGAGCGGATTTAATTGAGATTTAGACTGGCGATAGAGATGGAAGACAGTCCAGTCTAGGTGTGTTGGCCATGGTGGCGACAGAGGTACAAGAAACAAATCCTCTGGTACTTAAAGCACACTCTTCAGGAACTTTGACTGGTCATGTGTGTCGAGAAGGACACTTATTGGGAGACTAGACCAACATCACGTTTTAGAAGACTGAACTGAGAACTGAGAAACATAAAAACCCAAATCTTCACAGTGGTCGACGAGTGACTTGGAGAGTTCTGACGTTACCTTATTATATTGCACTCTGCGAGTGTTTCTTCTTCACAGTCGACTGGGTCTTTTTTATAAATTGAAAAGGATCTGTAAATCTTCTTCTTGCATATATGAGAAGCATTCACCACCTATATTTTTGTGCTATATATTATCATGTGGGAGGGGCCAATGGCAGCGAGATTATATGAAGAAAAGAGAAGAAGAAAATAAAATATTTCAAAAGAATTCTGTTCACAAAAAAAAAAAACACAGAAGTATTTTGGGGTTCCTTTTTAAAGTGTAAAATCGTTTTTTAAAACAACGGTTTTGACCGTAACTCCCTCTTCTCTAGCTTCAGTCCCACGTTCTGTGTTTTTTCCCCGCTGAGCCAATCAGGGGTGTTTGAAGTACTGATGTTAACTGTGAGATGTGAATAGAAGGGGTTTTCTGGATTATTGAACTCTTATTTGCCATTTTGGATCATGACCCAAAGATCAAACTTTCCAGACAACATTTTCATTTTGACTTTTCATTATATTGCACTTTTTTTGTTACGATTTTCTTTTGTTTCAATAGTTGTTGCAGTATTCGTCGATGTATCCAAGTGGGTCATTTTTACACAGTGCCTACCAAACACCATGTGAATCAGGTCTGCTGCTCTTTCCTCTTCTCCTCATCCCCCCCGTTCCTGTCTTTCACTTTTCTAATCTACGGCCTCATTCCCTCTCTCCTTCACCTCACATGACTTTATGTGTTGCTGAACACTTAACACGGACACAGTCTGGTGACACACCACAGCTCCATTCCACTCATTAGGTGCCGGGTTTTGTTTTACCTTTCAATCTATTTTGCCACTTAGTTTCTCCTATAAAATTGACTGCAATAAAGAACCCATACAATTCTAGGATTGGACTGTAAAATTGAACTACTATTTGCAGTACAGTACAACTGGGTACTCCTATGTTAAATGCATTGAAAATATATAACAAAAAAATTTGAAAAAATGTGATTAAAAAAGTGTTTTATAAAGAAATATATTTTTATGAACAAATTATTTGTAAAATGTATGAATCTATTATGTACATTTTCAATGCAATGTAAGATTAAAAAAGGCAAATTGCTTTTGTAATGTGTTGTCTCTTTCTTAACTGCTATTTGTTTAGTTTAGATTTGTTATATGTAGATATATATTTAAGTGATAATGCCCTCAAAGCCGGTGTTTGGAGGATATATTGGCACGGGTGTTGCCAATATATCCTCTAAACACCGGCTTCGAGGGCATTATCCCTTTTATACAACGGGTTACCAACATATTCAAATAATGACAAATAATGCGCATCAATAACATTGCGCAGTCTGATGGAACGAAGTAAATAAGCATTTTAACGTCAAATAAAATGTTATTGGTCAAGTACACATTTTTAGCATATGTTATTCCAGTGCATCGATTTAGCTGGTGGTAACTTGTGGAATAGACATGGCTGGAATATGGTTTTTCTATCATTTCCCTCTGGTTACAGTTAGCCTTTGCATGGATTGGCTTCCATGATGAATATAGCCAGTCAACCAACACAATCCAAACAATCCCTCAACACGGACAGAGACCCAGAAATAGCCTTAAGCCATTGAACAAATATCTGTTGCACTAATTCTCCTTCCAATGGAGTCATTACGGCCATGTTTGTTTGACCACCCTGTCATTGTTTGGTTCATAGAAGGCTGTATGAAAAGCCCCAGGAATCCCTGCTGGGTATAATAGTTACGTTCTTTCCTTTGACACCGCCTAAAAGAGGGTCAGTGCTACCTGGCATCCTTGGGATGTGCCTACCCCTAAACCCTAACCCTCGTCATAAACCTTACCTAACCCTTAACCCTGTTAAATTTCAACTTCAATGGGGGTAGGGACGTCCCAAGGATTCCAGATAGCACAGAGGCTCTAATGAGGTAGCATGGCCGTCAGTAATACAGTGTAACAGTGAGCTCTGCCCATGACAGCTGGGATTCCCACTCACTTTCTTTCTCGCTCTGTCTCTCTCATTAGTGACCAATTTCTTTCTCTCCCCTCATTAGTGAGCCAATACTAGACGGCTGGGCGGGTTAGCTGATTGTCTATACAGTATACCCACACAAGAATAGGCATTTCTAACAGTGACAGTTGAATGGAGGGCTTGTATCTATCCATGTAGAGCATTCTAGTGTTACTATCACGTTAAAGGTAAGACGCAGATGCAGACAAAGTTGAAGTAACAACAGTTTATTAGTCAAACAGGGGCGGGCAAAAGACGGTCAAGGGCAGGCAGAGGTCAGTAATCCAGAAAGATGGGGCAAAGGTACAGGACGGCAGGCAGGCTCAGGGCAGGCAGAATGGTCAACACCGGGGAAACAGGAACAATCGAGAGACAGGAGCAGAGGGAAAAACACTGGTAGGCTTGACAAATCCCCTCTCCCTCCGTCGTTCCCGTAGTCGCCCATTGATCCTGATGGTCAAGGCTATAAGGGAATCGAGATCTATCGGTAATTCCCGGGCTGCAAGCTCGTCCTTGACCTCCTCCGAGATTCCGTGTAGGAACATGTCGAACAGCGCTTCCGGGTTCCAGGCACTCTAAGCTGCCAACGTGCGGAAATCCACCGCATAGTCTGCCACACTGCGGGAGTCCTGCCGAAGCTGGAATAGCTTTCGAGCAACCTCACTCCCGGAGAATGGGGCATCAAAAACCTTTACTTCTCCGGTGAACTCCTCCAGACTGACGCATATGGCCGGCTGTTGCTTCCATACGGCTGTAGTCCAGGCGAGCGCCCTCCCGGATATCAACGTGATTAGGTACGCTATCTTAGAGCGGTCCGAGGGGAAGGAGAAGGGCTGAAGCTCGAAGATGAGAGCACATTGAGCTAGAAAGGCCCGACAGGTGCCCGGCTCTTAATTGAAGCGTTCCGGGGGAGGTAAGCGGGGCCTCACCGGAGTGACCGACACTGCTAACAGCTGAGTGGCTGTGAGGTTACTGTCGTAGCAGGCTGCCTCCCAGCCAACCCACGGAATTGCTCCAGCAAGATGTCCAACGCCCGGTCATGGCATTCGGCCAAGGTGTGGACCCCCTTCATAAGGCCACGAAGCAATTCCTCATGCCTACCAATGGTGGCTCCAAGGGAGGAGATGGTGTTGCGCAGCTGGTCCGAGTCTGCTGGGTCAGTCATGGCCAGTTCGTACTATCACGTTTCAGGTAAGACCCAGATGCAGACAATGTCGAAGTAACAACAGTTTATTAATCGAACAGGGGCAGTCAAAAGATGGGTCAAGGGCAGGCAGAGGTCAGTAATCCAGATAGGTGGGGCAAAGGTACAGGACGGCAGGCAGGCTCAGGGTCAGGGCAGGCAGAATGGTCAACACGGGAAACTAGGAAACAGGAACAATCAAGAGCCAGGAGCAGTAGGAAAACTGCAGGATTGACAAAACAAAACGAACTGGCAACAGACAAACCGAGAACACAGGTATAAATACACAGGGGATAATGGGGAAGATGGGAGACACCTGGAGGGGGGTGGAGACAATCACAAAGACAGGTGAAACCAATCAGGGTGCGACAGTTACTATGTCTATGTATGTCAATTAGGTGTGGAGAAGCTAGTCAATAGATCAATACACTCCCTATTGACTTAATTGATTTACTGTCAAGACTTCTAAGTGGATATTGACAGTACCTTTCAGTTAATCATCTAATTATTTCACGTGGTTTTACTATAGCAAATCCATGTCAAGCTATTGTACCTTGTCTTTTATTTAGCTGTTCTCTGATCCCATGTACAGAAATAAGAGAGTACAGGTAGGGTATCATGGGGGCATAGGTCATGATGTTTAACCCCAAAATAACATTGAAATATACAGTGTATGTCAAGCAACAATAATAGCCATCATTAATCTGTGTAGTCACCTGACAGTCTGACGCTACAGCTTGTGTTTATAATAAACATGACCACGGCACAATACATAGCACTGGAACATAGCACTGGAACATAGCACTGGAACATAGCAGGGGAACATAGCACTGGAACATAGAACTGGAACATAGAATTGGATCATAGCACTGGAACATAGCACTGGATCATAGCACTGGAACATAGCAGGGGAACATAGCACTGGAACATAGAATTGGATCATAGCACTGGAACATAGCACTGGATCATAGCACTGGAACATAACACTGGATCATAACACTGGATCATAGCACTGGAACATAGCACTGGAACATAGAACTGGATCATAGAACTGGAACATAGCACTGGAACATAGAACTGGAACATAGCACTGGAACATAGCACTGGAACATAGAACTGGATCATAGAACTGGAACATAGAACTGGAACATAGCACTGGAACATAGAACTGGAACATAGAACTGGAACATAGCACTGGAACATAGAACTGGATCATAGAACTGGAACATAGAACTGGAACATAGCACTGGAACATAGAACTGGAACATAGAACTGGATCATATCACTGGAACATAGCACTGGATCATATCACTGGAACATAGCACTGGATCATAGCACTGGAACATAGCACTGGATCATATCGCTGGAACATGGCACTGGAACATAGCACTGGAACATAGCACCGGATCATATAACTGGAACATAGCACTGGAACATAGAACTGGAACATAGCACTGGAACATATCACTGGATCATATCACTGGAACATAGCACTGGAACATAGCACTGGATCATAGCACTGGAACATAGCACTGGATCATAGCACTGGAACATAGCACATAATAAGAATACATCTGAAGCTGTGGGAGTAGAGAAGTTGTGGAAATATCAACATTCCATCCCGGCTTGAGAAGAGAGATGAAAGGAGAGGGGGAGAGGAGATGAAACTAACCACAAGTTGCTCTGTGAGCGCTGAGAGGTTGAGAACAGACGTCTGACTGTACTACAGGTTGAGACAAAATTCAGAAAAGCAAGACAGCCTCCATTATGGATGAGGATATAAGCCAGGGTTTTGGGGAACGAGAAAGGGAGGGAGAAGAGAGAGAAAGAGGGGGGAGAGAGATGGAGAGAATGAGTGGAGACAGAGAGATGGAGAGTGAGAGACAACCCTCTGGTGGGTTCTGAGGACAGCAGCTGACACTCAAGCAGATTAGGGGTGATCACACACACACTGGGGTCTGATATAATGAACTAACATACTGTACACACACACACACCCACATAGAGTATTGTATAAATAATCTTGTGGGGACACACAATTCAGTCCCATTCAAAATCATATTTCCCTAACCCTAACCCTAAACATAACCCTAACCCTAATCCTAACTCTAACATGAACCCTAACCTTACCATTAACCCGAAAACCTAACCTTAACCATAAACCTAACCTTAGCTCCTAACCCGAACCCTAAAACTAACCCTAGCTCCTAACCCTAAACCTAATTCTAACCCTGACACTAATTCTAACCTTAAGCGTAAACCCCCTAGAAATAGCATTTGACCTTGTGGTGACTTCTGGTCCCCACAAGTATAGTTAAACACGTCCACACACACACACACACACACACACACACACACACACACACACACACACACACACACACACACACACACACACACACACACACACACACACACACACACACACACACCACACAGGGGTCTGATCTAATAAACTGGGTAGAAGAGTATGAAGAAGAGACAAGAGAAAGTAAGGCGGCTTTCAGACAGCTAGAGAACTGAGGAAATGAATGACCAATGCGAACTAACACGGGTTTTGAAAGGCTTGTAATGTGCACTATCTGAAACACACAAACAGACAGGCAAATTAAAGGAAAATAATGGAGTTAGATCCAGATCTGTATTGGCAACCTTGATCTGCCTATATACAGTACCACCTGTTACTGCAAGCTGAGCATGACATGAGCAGTAGACAGGCAGTGTTGTCGCTTATGCCGTAACTAAAGTGCTTAGAGCCATACTGCTGAAGATCAGCTCTGAGCGTTTTCAAATCAAATCAAATGTTATTGGTCCCATACACACGGTTAACAGATGTTATTACGAGAGTAGCGAAATGCTTCTGCTTCTAGTTCCGACAGTGCAACAATATCTAACAAGTAATCTAACAATTCCACAACAACTACCTAATACAGACAAATCTAGGTAAAGGGATGGAATAAGAATATGTATATATAAATATATGGATGAGCAATGACCGAGCGGCATAGGCAAGATGCAATAGATGGTATAAAATACAGTATATACATATGGCATGAGTAATGCAAGATATGTAAACATCATTATTAAAGTGGCATTAATAAAGTGACTAGTGATCCATTTGTTAGAGTGGCCAATGATTTCAAGTCTGTGTGTAGGCAGCAGCCTCTCTGTGTTAGTGATAGCTGTTTAACAGTCTGATGGCCTTGAGATAGAAGCTATTTTTCAGTCTCTCGGTCCCAGCTTTGATGCACCTGTACTGACCTCGCTTTCTGGGTGGTAGTAGGGTGAACAGGCCGTGGCCTTCCTGTGACATCGGGTGCTGTAGGTGTCCTGGAGGGCAGGTAGTTTGCCCCCGGTGATGCGTTGTGCAGACCACACCACCCTCTGGAGACCCCTGCGGTTGTGGGTGGTGTGGTTGCCGTACCAGGTGGTGCTACAGCCCGACGGGATGCTCTCAATTGTGTATTTGTAAAAGTTTGTGAGGGTTTTAGGTGACAAGCCACATTTCTTCAGCCTCCTGAGGTTGAAGAAGCGCTGCTGCACCTTCTTCACCACACTGTCTGTGTGGGTGGATCATTTCAGTTTGTCCGTGATGTGTACACCGAAGAACTTAAAACTTTCCACCTTCTCCACTGCTGTCCCGTCGATGTGGATAGGGGGGTGCTCCCTCTGCTGTTTCCTGAATTCCACGATCATCCCCTTGGTTTTGTTGATGTTGAGTGACAGATTGTTTTCCTGACACCACACTCCGAGTGCCCTCACCTCCTCCCTATAGGCCGTCTCGTCATTGTTGGTAATCAGACCTCCTACTGTTGTGTCATCTGCAAACTTGATGATTGAGTTGGAGGCGTGCATGGCCACGCAGTCATGGGTGAACAGGGAGTACAGAAGGGGGCTGAGCACGCACCCTTGTGGGGCCCCAGTGTTGAGGATCAGCGAAGTGGAGATGTTGTTTCCTACCTTCACCACCTGGGGGCGGCCCGTCAGGAAGTCCGAGGGCCTTAAGCTTAATGATGAGCTTGGAGGGTTCTATGGTGTTGAATGCTGAGCTGTCGTCAATGAACAGTTTGTAAGTCGCTCTGGATAAGAGCGTCTGCTAAATGACTTAAATGTAAATGTAAATGTAACAGCATTCTTACATCCTCTTGTCCAAATGGGATAGGGCAGTGTGCAGTGTGATGGCGATTGCATCGTCTGTGGACCTATTGGGGCGGTATGCAAATTACAGTTGGTCTAAGGTGACAGGTAAAGTGGAGGTGATATGATCCTTGACTAGTCTCTCAAAGCACTTGTATGCATCGCAGAAGTTAGAGTAGCAGTGATCCAGTGTTTTGCCAGCCCAGGTACTGCAATCAATATGCTGATAGAATTTAGGTAGCCTTGTTCTCAAATTTGCTTTGTTAAAATCCCCAGCTACAATAAATACAGCCTCAGGATATATGGTTTCCAGTTTGCATAGAGTCCAGTGAAGTTCCTTGAGGGCCGTCGTGGTATCGGCTTGAGGGGGGATACACACGGCTGGGACAATAACCGACGAGAATTCTCTTGGGAGATAACACGGGTGCTTTGGGTGGTTCGAACAAAGGATCCGCTTCGGGAAAGTCGTATTCCTGGCCGTAGTCCTGGTAAGTTGATGTCGCTCTGATATCCAATAGTTCTTCCCGGCTGTATGTAATAACACTTAAGATTTTCTGGGCTAACAAATGTAAGAAATAATACATAAAAAAACGAAATTCTGCAAAGTTTCAAAAAGACTAGAAGCGAGGCGACCTTCTCTGTCAGCGGCATCTTGCTACTTCAATGAACTGTTCTCATTTAGAGACAACGCTTATGATACATTAGAGATTTGTTGTGCCTAGTTAGGCTGTCATTTGACTCCAATAGAAAGCGCAGTGATCACCATTAGACATTCTTTGTATTGAAGCGCCTTCCTCAGAACAGGATCACTATAGTGGACGGTATACTGCTCACACATCCTTTTCAACAGCACTACAGTCAGAGGTATAGCTTGCAAGTGTGTTCACTTCCTGGTGAAGTACCTGTTTACACCTGCATCCCAAATGGCACCCTATTCACTATGTAGTGCACTACTTTTGACCAGGGCCATAGGGTAGTAGTGCACTACTTTTTACCAGGGCTCTAGGGTTAGTGCACTTCTTTTGACCTGGGCCATAGGGTAGTAGTGCACTACTTTTGACCAGGGACATAGTTTTAATGTCACGTACAGTGAAATGCATTTCTTGCAAGCTCTAAACAATGCAGTAATCAATATCAATGTAATCATAAAAATAACATAAGGTAGATCAAAAACACACAATAAATAAAAATGAGAAATAAGAAGAACATGAGTGAGTAAGAAGCTATATACAGGGTCAGTTCCAATACCATATTTATGTGCAGGGATGGAGGTAGATACAATTGAAGTCGGAAGTTTACATACACCTTAGCCAAATACATTTAAACTCAGTTTTTCACAATTCCTGACATTTAATGCAAGTAAAAATGTCCTGTCTTAAATCAGTTAGGATCACCACTTTATTTTAAGAGTGTGAAATGTCAGAATAATAGTAGAGAGAATGATTTATTTCAGCTTTTATTTATTTCTTCACATTCCCAGTGGGTCAGAATTTTACATACACTCAATTAGCATTTGGTAGCATTGCCTTTAAATTGTTTAACTTGGGTCAAACGTTCTGGGTAGCCTTCCACAAGCTTCCCACAATAAGTTGGGTGAATTTTGGCCCATTCCTCCTGACAGAGCTGGTGTAACTGAGTCAGGTTTGTAGGCCTCCTTGCTCGCACACGCTTTTTCAGTTCTGTCCACAAATGTTCTATGGGATTGAGGTCAGAGCTTTGTGATGGCCACTCCAATACCTTGACTTTGTTGTCCTTAAGCCATTTTGCCACAACTTTGGAAGTATGCTTGGGGTCATTGTCCATTTGGAAGACCCATTCGCGACCAAGCTTTAACTTCCTGACTGATGTCTTGAGATGTTGCTTCAATATATCCAAATAATTTTCCTGCCTATTTTGTGAAGTGCACCAGTCCCTCCTGCAGCAAAGCACCCCCACAACATGATGCTGCCACCCCGTGCTTCACGGCTGGGATGGTGTTCTCCGGCTTGCAAGCCTCCCCCTTTTTCCTCCAAACATAACGATGGTCATTATGGCAAAACAGTTCTATTTTTGTTTCATCAGACCAGAGGACATTTCTCCAAATGTACGATCTTTGTCCCCATGTGCAGTTGCAAACCATAGTCTAGCTTTTTTATGGCGGGTATGAAGCAGTGGCTTCTTCCTTGCTGAGCGACGTTTCAGGTTATGTCGATATAGGACTCATTTTACTGTGGATATGGATACTTTTGTACCTGTTTCCTCCAGCATCTTCACAAGGTCCTTTGCTGTTGTTCTGGGATTGATTTGGACTTTTCGCACCAAAGTACGTTCATCTCTAGGAGACAGAACGCGTCTCCTTCCTGAGCGGTATGACAGCTGCGTGGTCCCATGGTGTTTATACTTGCGTACTATTGTTTGTACAGATGAACGTGGTACCTTCAGGCGTTTGGAAATTGCTCCCAAGGATGAACCAGACTTGTGGAGGTCTACATTTATTTTCTGAGAATCTTGGCTGATTTCTTTTGATTTTCCCATGATGTCAAGCAAAGAGGCACTGAGTTTGAAGATAAGCCTTGAAATACATCCACAGGTACACCTCCAATTGACTCAATTAATGTCAATTAGCCTATCAGAAGCTTCTAAAGCCATGACATAATTTTCTGGAATTTTCCAAGCTGTTTAAAGGCACAGTCAACTTAGTGTATGTAAACTTCTGACCCACTGGAATTGTGATACAGTGAATTATAAGTGAAATAATCTGTCTGTAAACAATTGTTGGAAAAATGACTTGTATCATGCACAAAGTATATGTCCTAACTGACTTGCCAAAACTATAGTTTGTTGACAAGAAATTTGTGGAGTGGTTGAAAAATGAGGTTTAATGACTCCAACCTAAGTGTATGTAAACTTCCGACTTCAACTGTATGTACAGGGGTAAGGTAACTAGGCATCAGGATATATGAAAAACAGAGTTGCAGCAGCGTGTATGATGACTGTATGTTATGTGTGTGTGAGCAAATTAAGTGTGTGTGTGTGTGCGCACGTGTATAGAGTCCTGTGAGTGTTCATAGAGACAGCACAAAAAATATGAATAAAACAAGGGTCAACTCAGATAGTCTGTGTAGCTATTTATTTAGCAGTGTTATGGCTTGGGGATGGAAGCTGTTCAGGGACAAGTTACAAACTTTGTTTTCGAAGTGCATCAATGTAAATATTCAATGCGTTGCATCTGCTATGTTACTTAACAATGACAGCTCCTTGAATCTCTCCATCAATCAGAGACAATTATTACTGGTAGGCAGCAAAAAAGGTGTTGTCTCTTAGATGGCAGTTACTCCCAAACCGCCAGTAGATCCAGTAGATCCAGTAGATAGAGTGGATCCAGTAGATCCAGTAGATACAGTAGATAGAGTAGATACAGTAGATAGAGTAGATACAGTAGATCCAGTAGATAGAGTGGATACAGTAGATCCAGTAGATAGAGTAGATAGAGTAGATACAGTAGATAGAGTGGATACAGTAGATACAGTAGATCCAGTGGATACAGTAGATTCAGTAGATAGAGTGGATACAGTAGATAGAGTAGATACAGTAGATAGAGTGGATACAGTAGATACAGTAGATCCAGTAGATCCAGTGGATACAGTAGATTCAGTAGATAGAGTGGATACAGTAGATGCAGTAGATAGAGTGGATACAGTAGATGCAGTAGATACAGTAGATAGAGTAGATACAGCAGATAGAGTAGATACAGTGGATACAGTAGATACAGTAGATACAGTGGATACAGTAGATCCAGTGGATCCAGTAGATACAGTAGATCCAGTAGATCCAGTGGATACAGTAGATACAGTAGATACAGTAGATACAGTGGATACAAGATGCACATTTGTGGCCTGCTGGAGGTCATTTTGCAGGGCTCTGGCAGTGCTCCTCCTGCTCAAAGGCGGAGGTAGCGGTCCTGCTGCTGGGTTGTTGCCCTCCTACGGCCTCCTCCACGTCTCCTGATGTACTGGCCTGTCTCCTGGTAGCGCCTCCATGCTCTGGACACTACGCTGACAGACACAGCAAACCTTCTTGCCACAACTCGCATTGATGTGCCATCCTGGATGAGCTGCACTACCTGAGCCATTTGTGTGGGTTGTAGACTCCGTCTCATGCTACCATTAGAGTGAGAGCACCGCCAGCATTCAAAAGTGACCAAAACATCAGCCAGGAAGCATAGGAACTGAGAAGTGGTCTGTGGTCACCACCTGCAGAATCACTCCTTTATTGGGGGTGTCTTGCTAATTGCCTATAATTTCCACCTTTTGTCTATTCCATTTGCACAACAGCATGTGAAATTTATTGTCAATCAGTGTTGCTTCCTAAGTGGACAGTTTGATTTCACAGAAGTGTGATTGACTTGGAGTTACATTGTGTTGTTTAAGTGTTCCCTTTATTTTTTTGAGCAGTGTATATACAGTGACAGTCAAAAGTTTGGACACCTACTCATTCAAGTGTTTTTCTTATTTTTCTTATTTTCTACATTGTATAAAAGCTGTCATCAAAGCAAAGGGTGGTTAATTTGAAGAATCTCAAATGTAAAATGTATTTTGATTTGTGTAACACTTTTTTGGTTACTACATGATTCCATATGTGTTATTTCATAGTGTTGATGTCTTAACTATTATTCTACTATGCAGAAAATAGTACAAATAAAGAAAAACCCTTGGGAATAGTGTTCCCTTTGGGAATAGTGTTCCCTTTGGGAATAGGGTGCCCTTTGGGAATAGGGTGCCATTTGGAAATAGTATTCCCATTTGGGCATAGGGTGCCCTTTGGGAATAGGGTGCCATTTGGGAATAGGGTGCCATTTTGGGAATAGGGTGCCATTTGGGAATAGGGTGCCATTTGGGAATAGGGTGCCATTTGGGAATAGGGTGCCATTTGGGAAAAGGGTGCCATTTTGGGAATAGGGTGCCATTTGAGTCATAAGCCCAATGTCTGTGTTCAAAAGGAAGTAGACATGTTGAAACAATAGTTGAATGTTGAAACAATCAATGGGCTAGATTAGAAGTGTTGAAGTTTCAGTCTAATTGCAGACGTTTCTGATTTCCAAGTCGAGGAGTAAAGGATCTCATGCACAGACATTTTCCAGAGGTCTTAGTGTGAGATGAGTTCCTTTCGACCCTTTTATCTCCATGGTAGCATGCCTCAGCGCTGGACAGCTCCAAGCTTTTCGTCTGAGACACAAGGGCAATAGATTTCTCTCTGTTTGGACACCCTGCCATGCCGACTCCCAAGATCAAACACAGAAGTGATCATCTTGTTTTGCCACCGTGAACTCCACGCTGACACCCAAAGGCTTTATAGTGGTGCCTGGATAGAAGAAGAAACATTTTAAATCAAATGCTTCCTATGAAGGCGTGGCCATTGGAGGGAAGGAAGGAGAAAAGGAGAGAGAGAGACATGCAGGCACGGTGCGCGAGAGAGAAACGGAAACGGTGACCCAACAGAAATATCAGAGGTGATAGTAATGAGAGAAGAAAAGTAGGTAGAACATGAATTATGTTGCAGTGCAATGTAATGGCAATGGTAGCCATGGAGGGTGGGTGTCCAGCAGTGGAGGCTGCTCAGGGGAGAACGGCTCATAACAATGGTTGGAATGGAGTAGAATGGATGGAATGGAGTGAATAGAATGGTATCAAACCCATGAAAACCATGTTGTTGATAACATTGCATTTACTCCATTCCAGCCATTATTATGAGCCGTTCTCCCCTGAGCAGCCTCCACTGCTGGACACCCACGTTATTAAGTAGACAACCTGTTGTTGTGAGACACATTCTGATGACAAGACAAGAATTTAAACAGGAGTTACTACATGTAGGATTGATTTTCTCAATGTTGTTATCTGTTATCATCCTTTGATCCTTAGAGATTTAATTTGTCTTGAACAACTGAGATTATGTTTTTTCTCCTAGGACTACAACTGAGATAATGTTTTTTCTCCTAGGACTACAACTGAGATGAGGGTTTTTCTCCTAGGACTACAACTGAGGTGAGGGTTTTTCTCCTAGGACTACAACTGAGATTGTTTTTTCTCCTAGGACTACAACTGAGATTGTTTTTTCTCCTAGGACTACAACTGAGATTATGTTTTTTCTCCTAGGACTACAACTGAGATTATGTTTTTTCTCCTAGGACTACAACTGAGATGAGGGTTTTTCTCCTAGGACTACAACTGAGGTGAGGGTTTTTCTCCTAGGACTACAACTGAGTTGATGGTTTTTCTCCTAGGACTACAACTGAGATTGTTTTTTCTCCTAGGACTACAACTGAGACCATGTTTTTTCTCCTAGGACTACAACTGAGATCATGTTTTTTCTCCTAGGACTACAACTGAGATCATGTTTTTTCTCCTAGGACTACAACTGAGATGAATGGCAAAGACTTCTATGTCTGAACCCGACCACGTCTTGCCAGCAGTCTCTTGTTTTAACAACCCCATCCTTCTTTTCCTCAAGCCAGACAAAGTTTCACTTCCAAACCAGACATCAGTTTTCACTTTATGCATCTCCAGCCATGCTGTTCTGTAAATGTTTCCCTTGCTTAAAATAAAGATTTCAAATCCACCCATGGCTACACAGGACAAGCAGCTGCACATGACTCCATTGTTTCTCTCTGCTTCGGCATCTGACCGGTGCTCTGGCCTTGATGAGATTCTAACCAGCCGGATGGAGACTGTCTGGCCTTGATGAGATTCTCACCAGCCGGATGGAGACACTGTCTGGCCTTGATGAGATTCTCACCAGCCGGATGAGGACGCTGTATGGCCTTGATGAGATTCTAACCAGCCGGATGGAGACACTGTCTGGGCTTGATGAGATTCTCACCAGCCGGATGAGGACACTGTCTGGGCTTGATGAGATTCTCACCAGCCGGATGAGGACACTGTCTGGGCTTGATGAGATTCTCACCAGCCGGATGAGGACACTGTATGGGCTTGATGAGATTCTCACCAGCCGGCTGGAGACATTGTCTGGCATTGATGAGATTCTCACCATCCGGATGGAGACACTGTCTGGCCTTGATGAGATTCTCACCAGCCGGATGGAGACTGTCTGGCCTTGATGAGATTCTCACCAGCCGGATGGAGACACTGTCTGGCCTTGATGAGATTTTCACCAGCTGGATGGAAACACTGTCTGGCCTTGATGAGATTCTCACCAGCTGGATGGAAACACTGTCTCGTTTGAACTTCAGCCGTGACGACAGAAAGATTTGAAAGAGGAGAGCGAGAGCAAGAGAGAGAGAGAGAGAGAGAGAGAGAGAGAGAGAGAGAGAGGGGGAGAGAGAGAGAGAGAGAGGCAGACCTGGGGAAAATAAAAGCATACTTTGGCTGACAGAACGAGAAGCAGGCAGCCGTAAAGGAAAAGGGCAATCTAAACGACAGTGCGCTTTGTAGGGAAGAGGGAGTTCAACGAAGAGTGAGAAAGAAAAGAGAAGATGAGTAGTCTGGTGCTATGAAGATTCCCTTCATTGTTTCTCCTCAGTCAAGGTCACTTTACTTTCCGCATTGTGGAGCCCAAGTGTCTCCTTTGTCAGGGATTTGATGAATGTCTCATTCTGGTCAGACGTTGTGAGCGCCATATAAGAATGAATGTTTGCCAGACTCCTCTGCACTCCCTTCCTCGTGTGAGAGTTATGATCTTTTCCAATTAAAAGTACAGTAATTCAGTTGTCAGTGAGTTGTAATGGAAATGCATATGCTTCCCAATTCTATTTGCTCCACAAGTCCACTCACCACACCCTAAAGGTAATATGATGGAAATGGATGACCCCGTACATTTAACCAATCACCTTCTGATTAATGTTAAATAGTCAGAGAGGAGGTACTGATGTCATTAAAAGCTTAAGAGCAACGGACAACGGAAGAATGCCAAACAGGTCCAATGTTTATGGCAGAGAATGGGGGTATGAAGGGAAGTGGTCCCTATAGAGAGGTTAAGGCAGATAGATAAAGGGGTGACATTGGGAATTCAGGTGGGGTAGCGCTATATGGTTGGTTCGCCTGGTTCACCAACTACTTCTCTGATAGAGTTCAGTGTGTCAAATCGGAGGGTCTGTTGTCCGGGCCTCTGGCAGTCTCTATGGGGGTGCCACAGGGTTCAATTCTTGGACCGACTCTCTTCTCTGTATACATCAATGATGTCGCTCTTGCTGCTGGTGAGTCTCTGATCCACCTCTACGCAGACGACACCATTCTGTATACTTCTGGCCCTTCTTTGGACACTGTGTTAACAACCCTCCAGGCGAGCTTCAATGCCATACAACTCTCCTTCCGTGGCCTCCAATTGCTCTTAAATACAAGTAAAACTAAATGCATGCTCTTCAACCGATCGCTGCCTGCACCTGCCCGCCTGTCCAACATCACTACTCTGGACGGCTCTGACTTAGAATATGTGGACAACTACAAATACCTAGGTGTCTGGTTAGACTGTAAACTCTCCTTCCAGACTCACATCAAACATCTCCAATCCAAAGTTAAACCTTGTAAAACTGACCATCCTACCAATCCTCGACTTCGGTGATGTCATTTACAAAATAGCCTCCAATACCCTACTCAATAAATTGGATGCAGTCTATCACAGTGCCATCCGTTTTGTCACCAAAGCCCCATATACTACCCACCACTGCGACCTGTACACTCTCGTTGGCTGGCCCTCGCTTCATACTCGTCGCCAAACCCACTGGCTCCAGGTCATCTACAAGACCCTGCTAGGTAAAGTCCCCCCTTATCTCAGCTCGCTGGTCACCATAGCAGCACCGACCTGTAGCACGCGCTCCAGCAGGTATATCTCTCTGGTCACCCCCAAAACCAATTCTTCCTTTGGCCGCCTCTCCTTCCAGTTCTCTGCTGCCAATGACTGGAACGAACTACAAAAATCTCTGAAACTGGAAACACTTATCTCCCTCACTAGCTTTAAGCACCAGCTGTCAGAGCAGCTCATAGATTACAGCACCTGTACATAGCCCATCTATAATTTAGCCCAAACAACTACCTCTTTCCCTACTGTATTTATTTATTTATTTTGCTCCTTTGCACCTCATTATTTATATCTCTACTTTGCACATTCTTCCACTGCAAATCTACCATTCCAGTGTTTTTACTTACTATATTGTATTTACTTCGCCACCATGGCCTTTTTTTTGCCTTTTACCTCCCTTATCTCTCCTCATTTGCTCACATTGTATATAGACTTATTTTTCTACTGTATTATTGACTGTATGTTTGTTTTACTCCATGTGTAACTCTGTGTTGTTGTATGTGTTGAACTGCTTTGCTTTATCTTGGCCAGGTCGCAATTGTAAATGAGAACGTGTTCTCAACTTGCCTACCTGGTTAAATAAAGGTGAAATAAATAAATAAAATATGGGGGGGGTTAGATTAGGGTTGAGCCAGGGTTAAACCTAAGGGTTAGGGTTATAGCTAGAGATGCTAGGGTTGAGCCGGGGTGTGGACATGAAGCTAGGGTTAGGGTTAGATGTGTGTCTGTGGTAACTCAATATTTATTTGTCTTTTTTTTTTTATAATGAATTGTTTTCATGACAAGATGCCACATATTTGCAGTTTATAACATGCAATTCAGTACGTGGGATGTGCCAATATTTATTTTCGGAGTGCAATAAATATGTAATGTACTGTACATTATGTATATCTAGCTGTCACTGAAGTAGTTCAATCCCTGACCATAAATGTCTGAATCATGTATGTAAGCACTTTACTGTATTTGCGCACAGTGTGGTAAAGATCCAACCTTTCATCCATATCTGTCCCTGATTACGTGTAGGCCTACTTACTGTCAGCAATCATTTGTTGTCAGGTAAATACTTTATAATGAAAAAGGATCAACAGATTTCTCATAGGAGGAGCTCCCTGCAAATAAAGACAGTATGTCATTTAGCTGCTGCTTATTGGATTCGCTCCTCGTCGTTAGTTTTCCTCTCAGGGCGAGCGGCTTTAAGAAGGCAGTACATTCCCTACCGAGGGTGTTTGTTCATTCAGGAAGAACCCTCCTGTTTCTGCTGTTGGCCTCCAAATGAGTGTTTTAAGCAGAAAATCAATAAAGGGGCACAGTGTGGTCTTCATTCCCTCCCTGCTCTACTTTTTCTGTCCTCACTTATCATCACAACTCTCTCTTTCTCTCCTACTCCATCTTTTCTCTGTGCCCATTTCTCTCTGAAACTGCCGTGCTGCTTGAACACAAACAAGCAAAAACAGACATTTATGGAGCATGCAGACGCATACAGACACAAATACAAACAATAATTGGGAGCAACACCTATATACAATTGAAGTCGGAAGTTTACATACACCTTAGCCAAATACATTTAAACTCAGTTTTTCAAAATTCCTGACATTTAATCCTAGTAAAAATGTCCTGTCTTTAATCAGTTAGGATCACCACTTTATTTTAAGAATGTGAAATGTCAGAATAATAGCAGAGAGAATGATTTATTTCAGCTTTTATTTATTTATTTCTTCACATTCCCAGAGGGTCAAAAGTTTAAATACACTCAATTAGTATTTGGTAGCATTGCCTTTAAATTGTTTAACTTGGGTCAAATGTTTCAGGTAGCCTTACACAAGCTTCCCACAATAAGTTGGATGAATTTTGGCTCATTCCTCCTGACAGAGCTGGTGTAACTGAGTCAGGTTTGTAGGCCTCCTTGCTCGCACATGCTTTTTCAGTTCTGCCCACAAAATTTCTATAGGACTGAGGTCAGGGCTTCGTGATGGTCACTCCAATACCTTGACTTTGTTGTCCTTAAGCCATTTTGCCACAACTTTGGAAATATGCTTGGGGTCATTGTCCATTTGGAAGACCCATTTGCGACCAAGCTTTAACTTCCTGACTGATGTCTTGAGATGTTGCTTCAATATATCCACATACATTTCCATCCTCATGATGCCCTCTATTTGGTGAAGTGCACCAGTCCCTCCTGCAGCAAAGCACCTCCACAACATGATGCTGCCACCCCCGTGCTTCACGATTGGGATGGTGTTCTTCGGCTTGCAAGCCCCCCCTTTTTCCTCCAAACATAATGATGGTCATTATGGCCAAACAGTTCTATTGTTGTTTCAAAAGTATGATCTTTGTCCCCATGTGCAGTTGCAAACCGTAGTCTGGCTTTTTTATGTCGGTTATGGAGCAGTGGCTTCTTCCTTGCAGAGCGGCCTTTCAGGTTATGTCGATATAGGACTCGTTTTACTGCGGATATAGATACTTTTGTACCTGTTTCCTCCAGCATCTTCACAAGGTCCTTTGCTGTTGTTCTGGGAGTGATTTGCACTTTTCGCACCAAAGTACATTCATCTCTAGGAGACAGAACGCGTCTCCTTCCTGAGCGGTATGACAGCTGCATGGTCCCATGGTGTTTATACTTGCGTACTATTGTTTGTACAGATGAACGTGGTACCTTCAGGCGTTACGAAATTGGTCCCAAGGATGAACCAGACTCATGGAGGTCTACAATTTTTTTCTGAGGTCTTGACTGTTTTCTTTTGATTTTCCTATGATGTCAAGCAAAGAGGCACTGAATTTGAAGGTAGGCCTTGAAATACATCCACAGGTAAACCTCCAATTGACTCAAATGATGTCAATTAGCCTATCAGAAGCTTCTAAAGCCATGACATTTTCTGGAATTTTCCAAGCTGTTTAAAGGCACAGTCACCTTAGTGTATGTAAACTTCTGACCCACTGGAATTGTGATACAGTGAATTATAAGTTAAATAATCTGTCTGGAAACAATTGTTGAAAAAATGACTTGTGTCATGTACAAAGTAGATGTTCTAACAAACAAGAAATTTGTGGAGTGGTTGAAAAACAAGTTTTAATGACTCCAACCTAAGTCTATGTAAACTTCCGACTTCAACTGCATGTACTCCAAATACGCTATGCCTTTAATAGTAGACCTAATAGCCAGTGGTTCATTTGTAAATTTGGTGGTATTGCTGTAACAAAAAGTGAGCCCAGAGAGGGGAGACCATGGGTAATCTGAGGTACCGGAACACATGAAGAAGAAAACTCCTTTCTAATTTAGCATTGCATGCTTTAGCACTCTGGCACAGATCAGTAGAGTATAGGCACTTGCAGAAGTTGCACACATGGGAGAAAAAATATTGTAGCCTAGGGTTCAGGAAAGCTTTGGACTTTATAAACCCATTTCATGCAATTCTACATCATTTTAGATGACTGGAGACTTTAGCAGAATATTTCTTAATACCTCACTATTGATCGAAATGACAGGCTACTTTGACGCTGACAAACTGAGAATCTGAGATCAATAAAAACGATATTGTCTTCAATCCATCAACTGCCGAGACCTAGGTGTGCGGAGACACACATATTGTACAATATGGGGAGGAAATTACAGTCCTAAAAAAGTGAGTTTCACTGACTCAACCAATGATGCTAGGCTCACTCACCGGGATGCTCTCATGCCAAATGTGTTTCTCTCTTGTTTTACTTGGTAAAACAATACTGTTCCCCCAATAGACCTATTTGGAAGTTGATAACTTTGTCGTCTACGGACAGACTAGTCTTCTCTTTTCAGCAGGATGCATTTTCTTTCCAACCTGTATTTTCGCTTGATTGTATTTGAAATATTGCGAAAGGCCTGTTTTGGCTGCATGCTGTGCACGAACACTTTCACCCTGTTCCCGACTGTAGACATGGCTCGTGATTGGGCTACACACAATCCACAGCTAGGCAATTTTTTAAAATAAACTATTTATCACCTGTGGCACAATTATAGGCCTACTCCTGGTGTATTATTTGGATTTGTTTCATTTATTTCTGAACAGACAGCAGTAATTCAATGACTTTGGCAAATGTATTTCAATTTATCAGGCGTGCTGCTTCGCGCAGTCGTGATTCTATAAGGAAATAAATGATGAAGTGTAACGCTGGAGAGATGAGAGTTGCATGCTCATGTCTATCAGAGTAGAGAGGGAGAGAGATCATAGAAAGTGAATCTCATTCTAGTTCTGTGTGAGATACAGGCGCGCTTCTCTCTCACCACAGCAATGGCCACGCGTTCGTCTATATAGGCTACAATGTTGTGCAAATCATAAACCCGGGCCGACCCAACACGAATCAATTATCAGGCACGTTTTAACATAACAATTTTTAGGCGACAGCCAAGAGAATTACAGAGGAGTCAACTTGAATTAGTCTAACTGATTGCTTTTATTATAATTTTACATTGCAAACAGTGAAAAGTTTTTTTCAAGCCACGAGAGGTACCGGATCCTGGCAAATGGGTTCAGGAACGAAACGGTCAAGAAGGTGTGACAGGTATCGGATCCTGCTCATATTAAACACTGCTAATAGCTACATATATTGTATTTATTCAAGTGCAGAGGTTTGTGTTAATTGTTTTTCAAAACCAAGATATTCAACATCTTTTAATTCGTTTCTACAATACATGTAAAAATCTACGGGGGGAAATTAAAATAATAATGCATCTATTGTAAAGCTGACTTGGAAAAACCGACATTATAATCAAGAGTGCACTGCATGGAGCATGGATGACATCTAGTGGCCAAGATATATTCAGCTGGTATGCAGAATGTTGGATTTGCGCAGCCGCAGTTTGATACTTTCCTGACTATTGTAACCAGGAAATAAATCACGGAAGTAGCTAGCTGACACATCCATGCTTCATTAAAATAGCTGTGATATTGCAATTTTGAGATGCAAAGTGACGAGCAGAATTCGGGGATTTTATAATGCACAAAATATGAACTATAGACATGACATTTGATAGGTAAAAGACATGAGGAGACGTACAGTGTGGTCAACGATATCTAGCCATGGTTAGCCTAGCAACCGACACCTGTGACCTCAATGACCAGTCCATAAACTACACTAACGTTACAGTATGAGCAATTTATCAACCGATGTTAATCTGCCTCAGCTAAATTCCCTCTGAGTTTCGCATCTGTCCTTGGCTCGGTTTCAGAAGAGGATAGCGTCGCTACGGTATCTGCCTGGCACATTTCGTATTTGAATGACTAGACGGGAGTCAGGAGCATGTTTCAGAAGACCTCTTTCACGACGCTGATAGTCGGGGTGTTCGTTGTGTATGTTTTGCACACTTGCTGGGTGATGTATGGCATCGTTTACACCACACCTTGTGAGAACCCCAAATTCGAAAACTGCATCAACCCATATTTGGCAGGAAAACCAAGATTGCAGGTTGGTATGCATCATTGCAAGCTAGCTAGATGGAATGAAAACTTGCCAGTCAGACAGTTGTTTTGGGTCTGGAAAACTGATTCGTGGACATTTGCTGTGTTCTTTATTCCCCATTCCCAGCTGAGTATCTACACAGCCTTGCGACCCAATGCTGATGGGGGACACACCCTCATTCACAAGGAGGAGGACTTTGATGTTGAGACCAAGTTTGAAAGGTGCAACATTTCTTACGGTGACAGGATATGGTGGTATCTATCTGCCAGTCAGTTGTAATAAGCACGATGATCACCTATGGAAACGTTGTGGTAGACACAGTCAGTGATCTCTGGGTATTTGCAGGATGACTAGGACTTCATATTAGCAAGTCATCTGGAACCAAAACGAGTGCAGATATCTGCCCACATTCATAGTAACTGATTAACATTGAACAAACCGCCTATAGCGACTACTTCAACCTGCAAAGATTGACCTCTCCCTGCTATATTTACGCAATAAGGCACAAGGGGGTTTGTGGTATATGGCCAATATACCACAGCTAAGGGATGTTCTTATGCACGACGCAATGCAGAGTGCCTGGATACAGCCCTTTGCCTTGGTATATTTACCATATACCGCAAACCCCAGAGGTGCCTTAGTGCTATTATGAACTGGTTATCAACGTAATTAGAGCAGTAAGAATAACTGTTTTGTCATACCCGTGATATACCACGACTGTCAGCTAATCAGCATTCAGGGCTTGAACCACCCAGTTCATATTCACCTATGTATCCCTTTTCCTAAAGGATAGTGAATGTGTCTCTCCCAAAGAAGACCTGTAAGAATGGGACGCTGTATGCCATGGTGTTTGTTCACCAGGCAGGTATGTCCCCGTGGCAGGACCCCAGACAGGTGCATCTGGTGTCCCAGCTCACCACCTACATGATACCCAAACCACCAGAGGTCAGCCTGATCTCAGGGGAGGAAGCACCACAGGTCAGACTACTATTACACCGCACAATGGCTGCATTCTAAATAGCACCATATTCCCTTTATAGTTCACTACTATGGGCTCTGGTGAAAAGTAGTGCACTTTAAAGGTAATAAAGTGATATTTTGGACGTAACCAACATTTACAAGATCCAAAGCAAGGCATTCATAGGTCTCTTTATTATTAGGGTATGTCTGTATACGCAGACAGTGTCTTGCCTTGGAATCAACCGTTCTGAATTGTCCCTTTTATAGCATCTTTTTTTTATCAGTCTGTTACATTTTAATACCTTTCACATTGGAATGCATTTTCTGTGGAGTACGTCTTTAAAACTGCCATGCTGATTGTGATGTTCAGTTTTTCCCTGGTCTTTTTCTCTCTGATTTGCTGTGGTCATTGTGCCCAGGGCAGGCGGAGCAGCAGAAACGGAAGCCTAAAGGAGGTGACTCTGCAGTGGATCGGCCCGTGTCTCACTGGCGCTCCCGTCTCACCCTCAATGTGGTGTCAGAGCACTTTGTCTTCGACAGGGACTTTCTGCCCAGCGACGTGCACCGCTACCTGCGAGTGTAAGAACGCACTTATGATACAATTCATCATACACTCATAAATGGACAGCTGGAACTAATGATACAATACACAACACCACCTTCAGGGTGAAGAAGGCACAGTGATGCTGAAACATTGGTGGTTTACCCAATCAATTACTGGGAGCTTGTATGTAGTGTGACTCTTTTTATTTATTTTCATGGCCTACAGTTTACTCTCCATTAGTCAGCACCTCTACCAACTTTTGGGGGGTGTGCCAACTCATGCTTTGTATTACAATACAACAATTCTAAATTGAAGTTCCAGAGCCTTTATTTAAAGATGATCATCACTTCATTTATATGGAACAGTAAGACTTCACATTCTTACATGAAAGGCAGCTACGAAGAAGGTGAGGGCTAAGAAGTACAGGTTGGTTTCCACGAAAATGCCCTTGATTTCATCAGCATCTTTCTCAGTGAAGCCTGAAATCACAACAAACCAACTCATTAAAAGGCTCCCACAAGAGTGCACAGCTGACCCCATTTTGACGTAATTCCTTGCCTTCGAGCGGAAATGCTTGTTTAGGTTCCACCTCTTATACATAATCACGAATTGGGGATGGGAAAGAATGTCCTGGAGATTTCCACATGGACCGGGAAAGCATAAAGAAATAGAGAACTGACAGCTGTCAGAGCCTCTTCCACTCAGACTTCATTAATGACATAACAGTAGCAATTGTTTTACTGTGTTCCAGATTTCAAAATGGAAAGAAGAGGATGTACCTTCCCCTGCTGTTTGTGGATGAGCTGAGCAACAGAGTGAAGGACTTGATGGAGATCAACAGCACCAGCACGGAACTCCCTCTCACTATCTCCTATGACACCATCTCCCTCGGGAAACTCCGCTTCTGGATTCACATGCAAGATGCCGTCTACTCCCTGCAACAATTTGGTGAGTAGTACTATAGAAGTATTATATTATATATCTCTATGGGTAGTACTATGACCGAACCCATTGGGGCGGTTCACAGATCAAGCCTTGTCCTGGACAAAACATTATTTTCCATGTAGATTCTTCATTGAGATTGCTTTTTAGTCATGACTAGGCTTAATCTGTCCGGGAAACAGCACCCATTATGCTAGTTGATACTAGTGTACGGAATTGACACTAATCTGCATGAGTCATACTACCTACCGCCAGAGGATCACAAGCTGAACGACCGCATCACGAGAGTGACTTCTGTCCTATAGTTACTACTGTTATGTCCTTAGTAAGTATATGTCCTTAGTTACTGTTATGTCCTTAGTTACTACTGTTATGTCCGTAGTAAGAAATATCAAATCAAATCCTTTTGTTTTGTCTGTTTGAACAGGCAAACTGATGTTTGATAAAGGGAGGAAATAAACATGTTTCAACTGAAAGACAATGACCAGAGCTTACCTAGGATGTTGCAAAACAATTTGAAGTCAATAAGTCATAGTTTAAGTCGAAGTTTGATATATTTGGGCTTGAAGTGGGAAATCCAAAGGTGGATTTATTCTTTCTGTGGCAATGCGGTGTGTTTCCCCTATGACAGGATGTGCTAATACTTTTCAGTCTGTTTCTTTTTAGCGCTGGGTTTTATTTGAATGTTACTATCCAGCATGGCATTGTTTATTCATCAGAAACACCTGCAAAGTTCTTCCTCGTTCCGACTGAGCTAAACAGCTTTTTGCCGTAGTCTACACTTAACCATCTGAGCCATGGAGCAAATTTAAAATAGGGGACGCAAACGTATGTTTTAGCACCTCCCCTTTTTACCAGAATATTAACATAATAAATTGTATAATTTGTAATTTTTCACAAATTGTTGAGCTAGTCTTTATAGAACATGACCATTTTTATAAATGGTATAATTGTGTGTTATGATTGCATTTTGGGACCCTACTCCCCCATGTTGCCCCAAGATGAAAGTCTTGCTTCGCTACACGCTTCACTGCTTTGATTAGTGCAGCTAAACCACAAGTGTCTATCCTATAATGAACAGGCACCCACGAAAGAAAATTGAAGTAACTTGTTTATCTATTTTGTTGTGCAATTGTATTGGTGTTTCGTGTCCGATGCTCTCAGGGTGTTGTGACGTGTCATTTACCACGTGCATCATGAGCGAAGTCATTGTAGCGTAGCCTATCATTTAACTTCCCCTGTGAGAACCATGAGCTGACTTGGATTTGCTGTATAGCAGCTGAAGTCTGCCAGCAGCCTACCTACCAAAGGTTGCACCGTGTCCATTACAATGTAGAAAAACACGTCTCTTATGGAAGATGCTAGAACTTTGGAGACAGCAATAGATGGTGAAGTCAAAGATACTGGTTTCCCGATTTATGCTTATGACAAATCCAATTCTAGAACCAACCAGCTGGCTAATCTTTTAACTACGGTGTAGTTAAAAAAACAACAGATAACATTAGCAAGCTAGATAAGGTTAGCAAGATAGATAGCTAAGGTTAGCATGCTAGCTAGCTAAACCGACATCTTTCAGTTCTCTGTTTGTTTTCCCGGTCTACGTGGAAATCTCCAGGACATTCTTTCCCATCCCCAATTCGTGATTATGTATAGTTGAAGTCGGAAGTTTACATAAACTTAGGTTGGAGTCATTAAAACTCGTTTTTCAACCACTCCACAAATTTCTTGTTAACAAACTATAGTTTTGGCAAGTCGGTTAGGACATCTACTTTGTGCATGACACAAGTAATTTTTTTTAGGACATCTACTTTGTGCATGACACAAGTAATTCACTGTATCACAATTCAAAAATCAAAAGAAATCAGCCAAGACATCAGAAAAAAAGATTGTAGACCTCCACAAGTCTGATTCATCCTTGGGAGAAATTTCCAAACACCTGAAGGTACCACGTTCATCTGTACAAACAATAGTACGCAAGTATAAACACCATGGGACCAGGCAGCCATCATACCGCTCAGGAAGGAGACGGTTCTGTCTCCTAGAGATGAACGTAATTTGGTGCAAATCAGTCCCATTACAACAGCAAAGGAACTTGTGAAGATGCTGGAGGAAACGGGTACAAAAGTATCTATATCCACAGTAAAACAGGTCCTATATTGACATAACCTGAAAGGCCGCTCAGCAAGGAAGAAGCCACTGCACCAAAACCACCATAAGAAGCTAGACTACGGTTTGCAACTGCATACGGGGACAAAGATCGTACTTTTTGGAGAAATGTCCTCTGGTCTGATGAAACAAAAATAGAACTGTTTGGCCATAATGACCATCGTTATGTTTGGAGGAAAACGTGGGAAGCTTGCAAGCCGAAGAACACCATCCCAACCATAAAGCATGGCGGTGGCAGCATCATGTTGTGGGGGTGCTTTGCTGCAGGAGGGACTGGTGCACTTCACAAAATAGATGGCTTCATAAGAAAGGAAAATTATGTGGATATATTGAAGCAACATCTCAAGACATCAGTCAGGATTAAATGTCAGGAATTGTGTAAAACTGAGTTTAAATTTATTTGGCTAAGGTGTATGTAAACTTCCGACTTCAACTGTATAAGAAGCTTGCGTCATTCTTTGGAGGTGGAACCTAAAAAAGCATTTCCCCTCAACGGCAAGGAATTACGTCAAAATGGGGTCGGCTGTGCACTCTGGTGGGGGCCTTTTAATGAGTTGGTTTGTTGTGATTTCAGGCTTCACTGAGAAAGATGCTGATGAAATCAAGGGCATTTTCGTGGAAACCAACCTGTACTTCTTAGCCCTCACCTTCTTCGTAGCTGCCTTTCATGTAAGAATGTGAAGTCTTACTGTTCCACATAAATTAAGTGATGATCATCTTTTAATGTTTATATTTTAAAATGTTTTGTCATTTAGCAGTCACTCTTATCCAGAGCGACTTACAGGAGTGCACATAGACAGATTTTTGTTCACCTAGTCGGCTCGGGGATTCGAACCAGCGAACTTTGAGGCTGTTACTGGCCCAATGGTCTTAACCGATAGATCTACATGCCACACACATGCATGACTGAGATTCACAAAACTATTCCTTTGTCACATTGCAACTTAAAATCATGTTTAATTTGCAGCTCCTGTTTGATTTCCTGGCCTTCAAACATGACATCAGCTTCTGGAAGCAGAAGAAAAGCATGGTGGGGATGTCCAGCAAAGCAGGTGGGTTGACTTCTTACGAAGATGCTGTTAGGCAGGGTTGGGGTCAATTCCAATTAAAGTAATTCAGGAAATTATTTTGAATTTAAAACATTTGAAATTAATACAAACCGCTGTGCCTGGCACCTACTACCATACCCCGTTCAAAGGCACTTAAATATTTTGTCTTGCACATTCACCCTCTTAATGGCACACATACACAATCCATGTCTCAAGGCTTAAAAATCCTTCTTTAACCTGTCTCTAGAGGTCGACCGATTAATTGGCATGGCCGATTAATTAGGGCCGTTTTCATAACAATCTGTAATTGGCATTTTTGGATGCCGATTACATTGCACTCCACGCGGAGACTGTGTGGCAGGCTGACCACCTGTTACGCGAGTGCAGCAAGGAACCATGGTAAGTTGTTAGCTAGCATTAAACTTATCTTATATAAAAAAACAATCAATCTTAACATAATCACTAGTTAACTACACATGGTTGATGATATTACTAGAGTAACTACCTTGTCCTGCGTTGCAAATAATCAATGCAGTGTCTGTTAATTTATCATCGAATCACAGCCTACTTCGCCAAACGGGTAATGATTTAACAAGCGCATTTGTGAAAAAAAGCACTGTCGTTGCACCAATGTGTACCTAACCATAAACATCAATGCCTTCCTTAAAATCAACACAGGTATATATTTTTTTTACCTGCATAATTAGTTAAAAGAAATTCATGTTAGCAGGCAATATTAACTAGGGAAATTGTGTCACTTCTCTTGCGTTCTGTGCAAGCAGAGTCGGGGTATATGCAGCAGTTTGGGCTGCATGGCTCGTTGCGAACTGTGTGAAGACCATTTCTTCCTAACAAAGACCGTAATTAATTTGCCAGAATTTTACATAATTATGTACATAACATTGAAGGTTGTGCAATGTAACAGCAATATTTAGACTTATGGATGCCACCCGTTCGATAAAATATGGAACGGTTCCGTATTTCACTGAAAGAATAAACGTCTTGTTTTTGAAATGATAGTTTCCGGATTTGGCCATATTAATGAGCTATGGCTCATATTTCTGTGTTTATTATAATTAAGTCTATGATATTTGATAGAGCAGTCTGACTGAGCGGTGGTAGGCAGCAGCAGGCTCGTAAGCATTCATTCAAACAGCACTTTTCTACGTTTGCCAGCAGCTCTTCGCAATGCTTGAAGCACAGCTCTGTTTATGACTTCAAGCCTATCAACTCCCGAGATTAGGCTGGCAATAATATATTGCATATAAGAACATCCAATAGTCAAAGGTATATGAAATACAAATGTATAGAGAGAAATAGTCCTATAATAACTACAACCTAAAACTTCTTAACTGGGAATATTGAAGACTCATTATTGAAGACTATGAATATTGAAGACTATGAAAGCTGGAACCACCAGCTTTCATATGTTCTCATGTTCTGAGCAAGGAACTTAAACGTTAGCTTTTTTACATGGCACATATTGCACTTTTACTTTTACTTCTCCAACACTGTGTTTTTGCATTATTTAAACCAAATTGAACATGTTTCATTATTTATTTGAGACTAAATTGATTTTATTTATGTATTATATTAAGTTAAAATAAAAGTGTTCATTCAGTATTGTTGTAATTGTCATTATTACAAATATATATATAAAAATCGGTATCGGCTTTTTTTGGTCCTCCAATAATCGGTATCGACGTTGAAAAATCATAATCGGTCGACCTCTAGTCTCCTCCCCTTCCTCTACACTGATTGAAGTGCATTTAGCAAGTGACATCAATGAGGGATCATAACTTTCACCTGGTCAGTCTGTTTTGTCTGCTCAGTGTATTTGCAGTTTTTGGCTTTTCCACTTACATGTGTTTATGTTGCGGTCCTTTCCAGTACTGTGGAGGTGTTTCAGCACCATTGTGATTTTCATGTACCTGTTTGATGAGCAGACCAGCCTGCTGGTCCTCATTCCTGCTGGAGTAGGCTCCATGATCGAGGTACGTCTCCTCACAAGCATTTAGTGGTTTTATCCCAAATGGCTCCCTATGTAGTGCACTACTTTTGACTAGGGCTATATACAGTTGAAGTCAGAAGTTTACATATACCTTAGCCAAATACATTTCAACTCAGTTTTACACAATTCCTGACATTCAATCCTAGTAAACATTTCCTGTCTTAGGTCAGTTAGGATCACCACTTTATTTTAAGAATGTGAAATGTCAGAATAATAGTAGAGAGAATTATTTATTTCTGCTTTTATTTCTTTCGTCACATTTCCAGTGGGTCAGAAGTTTACATACAATCAATTAGTATTTGGTAGCATCACCTTTTTAAATTGTTTAACTTGGGTCAAACATTTCGGGTAGCCTTCCACAAGCTTCCCACAATAAGTTGGGTGAATTTTGGCCCATTCCTCCTGACAGAGCTGGTGTAACTGAGTCAGGTTTTTAGGCGTCCTTGCTCGCACACGCTTTTTCAGTTCTGCCCACAAATTTTCTATATGATTGAGGTCAGAGCTTTGTGATGGCCACTCCAATACCTTGACTTTGTTGTCCTTAAGCCATTTTGCCACAACTTTGGACGTATGCTTGGGGTCATTGTCCATTTGGAAGACCCATTTGCGACCAAGCTTTAACTTCCTGACTGATGTCTTGAGATGTTGCTTCAGTATATCCACATAATTTTCCTTTCTCATGATGCCATCTATTTTGTGAAATGCACCAGTCCCTCCTGCAGCAAAGCACCGCCACAAAATGATGCTGCCACCCCTGTGCTTCACGGTTGGGATGGTGTTCTTCGGCTTGCAAGCGTTCCCCTTTTTCCTCCAAACATAACAATGGTCATTATGGCCAAACAGTTCTATTTTTGTTTCATCAGACCAGAGGACATTTCTCCAAAAAGTACGATCTTTGTCCCCATGTGCAGTTGCAAATTGTAATCTGGCTTTTTTATGGCGGTTTTGGAGCAGTGGCTTCTTCCTTGCTGAGCGGCCTTTCAGGTTATGTCAATATAGGACTTGTTTTACTGTGGATATAGATACTTTTGTACCTGTTTCCTCCAGCATCTTCACAAGGTCCTTTGCTGTTCTGGGATTGATTTGCACTTTTTGCACCAAAGTAGGTTCACCTCTAGGAGACAGAACGCGTCTCCTTCCCTATTTAACTGTCCTTCCTCACAAAGTTTGCACTTGTTTAATAATTCACATTTGAAATTAAATGATTGGTATATAGATTTGTGGGAAGTAGTAAATGAGTGCACACTTCAGGAGAATGCCGATATTATTGGGACGCAGGAGAAAGGAGATATTATTGGGACGCAGGAGAAAGGAGATATTATTGGGACGCAGGAGAAAGGAGATATTATTGGGACGCAGGAGAAAGGAGATATTATTGGGACGCAGGAGAAAGGAGATATTATTGGGACGCAGGAGAATGGAGATATTATTGGGACGCAGGAGAAAGGAGATATTATTGGGACGCAGGAGAATGGAGATATTATTGGGACGCAGGAGAATTGAGATATTATTGGGACGCAGGAGAAAGGAGATATTATTGGGACGCAGGAGAAAGGAGATATTATTGGGACGCAGGAGAAAGGAGATATTATTGGGACGCAGGAGAAAGGAGATATTATTGGGACGCAGGAGAAAGGAGATATTATTGGGACGCAGGAGAAAGGAGATATTATTGGGACGCAGGAGAAAGGAGATATTATTGGGACGCAGGAGAAAGGAGATATTATTGGGACGCAGGAGAAAGGAGATATTATTGGGACGTAACTCAGGGTCTGGAAATAGGGTTCCATTTGGGACGCACACAGTGTTTCCCTAAAGTTCTCTATTTGCACAGTCACTGTTGTTCACGTTAGTAAAATGTCTGACCCCATGGACTTTTGTCAGATTGAGTTGATTATCTTTTTCTGTTTGCTGCACAATTCAGTGACTATCAATGTTGTCCTCCTTTGTAGGTTTGGCAATTCCATCATCCTATGTCCTGGTTTCTCTTAATCCCCTATGTTTTAGATCCTTGTGGATGATTGTGTTCTTGTAGTTTATTGCACTATGTCTTCTCGACGCCTGACTGGTTTATCTGTCCCTCTACAGGTGTGGAAGGTGAAGAAAGCCTTTAAAATACAGGTTATCTGGAAGGGTGTAAAACCCACATTTATTGTAAGTCTGGTTTGTTTGTAAAGATATCAGTTTATCTGAGTTAATTTCCTCAGGATTACGTTTGGTCTCTGTTTGTTCTACATTGATATCAAGTGTGTGTTTGTCTCCACACAGTTTGGAAAGTCTGACGAATCAGAGAGGAGGACTGTAGAGTATGATACTCTTGTGAGACTTGCCATATACCTTTTTTATGTCCATTTCAAAAAGCACCAAACATTACATGTGTTCCTTTGTCCTCAATTTGTATACAGTAGCGTTGTCATAAATAGCAACCGTTTGATTTTCCTTGCAACGTTCTTCTCTTCCCAGGCAATGAAGTACCTGTCGTATTTACTCTACCCAATGTGTATTGGAGGAGCGGTTTATGCCTTAGTGTTTTTGAGATACAAAAGGTAGGCTATAACTTTGGACAATAACAGTAGGGTCTACTACAGTGATGGGCAACTGTAGTCGTTTTTTGGGAGCGAGAAATTATTATTTTGGATTTAAAAAAGACCCCAGACTACACTTGAAATTACAATGGACCTGGATCAATGGATCTTCTGGAAATAACGTCCCTTTTTTATGGCCTGCAAATAGTTTAACTAACAAATCGACTTTCCCAAAAAAATCTGTGCGGCCATCGGTGGCATTTAGAAATCCCAATGTGGCCCTGGAGCCTCGAGATGTTGCCCAGACCCGGTCTACTATGTGTTTTGAATGTGTAACAATGTGTCACCTGCTTTCTGTTTGGCAGTTGGTACTCCTGGATCATCAACAGTTCAGTGAATGGTATGTTCTCTGACATTATCCTGAAGCCAGCAGGATTTGCTTTAATTCACTTTTAAAAGCCAGATTTACCTTAAGTGTAGCTTTCTTTTTTTTTTTTGATCAAATGTTTTATTGTATGTTCAGTCAATAGGCAGAATCATCGGACAAATAAGAAATGCATTGTCAGTGCTCGTCCATGATCACACGATAATTAATAATAGAAGCATTGTCATTGATGGTTTCTTTTTTGACAGGAGTGTACGCTTTTGGATTCCTCTTCATGCTACCTCAACTCTTTGTTAACTACAAGGTCAGTTACATTATACTGTGCGTTAGTGCACATGTCTTCTGTTGTATGTTATCTTTAGCATGCCGCTAAAAGCCAGATGCTGGTGTCCATATCGATTATTTTCTTGTTTCAACAGTTCAAATCTGTGGCACATCTACCCTGGAAAGCATTCATGTATAAAGTGAGTGAATTATATAAGATCTTATTTGAGAGATCGTCAGGTTTTACACTGTTAGATGTCTCAGAAATTGTTTTATCATTGAAGGACAATAAGAGTATGGTTACTGGAATGTGTAGTAATTGTTGCAATAAAACATCCATAAATCTATCAGAAAGAAAAACTACATAAAGTGATGAAACTGAAGGATGTTAATGATAGTAGCTTATATTTGTCCATCCCCAGGCATTCAACACCTTTATCGACGACATATTTGCCTTCATCATCACAATGCCCACCTCCCACCGGTTAGCCTGCTTCAGGGATGATGTGGTCTTCCTCGTCTACTTGTACCAGAGATGGTAAGCCACACGGCAGATACACACACAGGGGTTGGATCTTAATTTGATCACTGTTTTGTTGCTGAGAATTTCCCTACACTGCAGGAAATGTAGATGAGCTTTGTGATTTACATAAATTCACTGAAAACTCTAACACAAGGTTATATTAATATATTAAGTAGCCTACTTTTTTTCCAGCTGATAGACTAACCACTGATCAAACAACATTGTAGACTAAACATAAAAATTCTGTTACTGCAAGATTATTTATCTGCAACAATACTGGTCAAATTAAGATCTTATACACACACTGCACTAAATTGACTGTTGCAGTTGGTAAAATGAGTCACTTGTAAGTAACAATATCTCCAATGGTACAACAGAATATCCTCACATTGAACGCATCAATTTGTTTACTACAACTTTTTTCCACTATTTTTCTATCGTAAGGCTGTATCCTGTTGATAAGACCAGAATGAACGAATATGGACTGTCTTACAATGAGGAAGACAAACCCAAAGGAAAGGCCCACAAAGACTAAAACTGATCACAGACACACATGCAGGTCCTGAGAGCCATATGTAGGTACAATGCCTATAAAACACATTGGTGTTATTTGTCAAAAGGTGGATTTGCCTAGGGAAGGTTCAGTTATCCAGTTATCCTCAGTTATCCCCCCCCCCCCCCCCCCATCCAACTTATAGAAAAAAAAAGAGCACCTGGTGTTTTCATATCATGATGTCATCATCAGGAGACGCCGACTGATGTCACCACGTTTTGTTCTCTTGGTCAAAACGTACAGAATCCTGTTTGATCATTCAGGAGAAGATATGTGCATTGGTTTGTATTTGACCTTGTAAAGTATTAGAACATGAAGACCACGAGATGATGGTGCCAAATATGGGAAATTATATTTGATGTGCTTTGAATGTGAAATTTTGTGATGTTATATTTTGTTAATTGTTATTAAAGCATTTGATCATGTTTGATTGTTTTGGTGGAGTTTTGAGTAAATTAATAAATTGACTTCAGTGTTATAAGGACCAATTTGGGTGGAAATTATATTTACTTTTGTCAAAATATGATTTAAGACTCATGATATTTGACGGTGTCTGGTCTTTTTAAAAATGTTTGTTGATCAAGTTCTATCAGATGTTGTAGTATTTGACTCTGACCCTACGACTTCCAGAGCCTGCTGCTTTTCAGTTCTACATGATCATTAATTGCACCCCCCTGGTGTTCCAGGTCTAAATCAGTACCTGATTAGAGGGGAATGATACAGTGGAACTGGGTTTGACGTTCGAGGGCTGTAGGTGACGCTTTGTTTTCAAACAAATCTCTTGTTTGCTTTCCTCCCACCAGGATGGGTAACATTTAATTTAGCCCATATTACTTTCATTTTGTGAACTGTTTGCATCATGCCATGGCTGTAGGCAGGTGTCCAATGACCCAAGTCGGAAGTTTAAATACTCTTAGTCATTTAACTCTGAGTCATTAAAACTTGTTTTTCAACCACTCCACAAATTTCTTGTTAACAAACTATAGTTTTGGCAAGTCGGTTAGGACATCTACTTTGTGCATGACACAAGTCAGTTTTACAACAATTGTTTACAGACAGATTATTTCACTTATAATTCACTGTATCACAATTCCAGTGGGTCAGAAGTTTACATACACTTTGACTGTGCCTTTAAACAGCTTGGAAAATTCCAGAAAATGTCATGGCTTTAGAAGCTTCTGATAGGCTAATTGACATCATTTGAGTCAATTGGAGGTTTACCTGTGGATGTATTTCAAGGCCTACCTTCAAACTCAGTGCCTCTTTGCTTGACATCATGGGATAATCAAAAAAAATCAGCCAAGACCTGATCAAAAATTGTAGACTTCCACAAGTCTGGTCATCCTTGGGAGCAATTTCCAAATCAATCAATCAAGTTTATTTTATATAGCCCTTCGTACATCAGCTAATATCTCGAAGTGCTGTACAGAAACCCAGCCTAAAACCCCAAACAGCAAGCAATGCAGGTGTAGAAGCACGGTGGCTAGGATGGTGGCAAACACCTGAAGGTATCACGTTCATCTGTATAAACAATGGTACGCAAGTATAAACACCATGGGACCACGCAGCCGTCATACCGCTCAGGAAGGAGTTCTGTCTCCTAGAGATGAACGTACTTTGGTGCGAAAAGTGCAAATCAATCCCAGAACAACAGCAAAGGACCTTGTGAAGATGCTGGAGGAAACCGGTACAAAAGTATCTACATCCACAGTAAAACGAGTCCTATATCGACATAACCTGACAGACCGCTCTGCAAGGAAGAAGCCACTGCTCCAAAACCATCATTAAAAACACCAGACTACTGTTTGCAACTGCACATGGGGACAAAGATCGTACTTTTTGGAGAATGTCATCTGGTCTGATGAAACAAAAATAGAACTGTTTTGCCATAATGTCCATCGTTATGTTTGGAGGAAAAGGGGGGGCTTGCAAGCCGAAGAACGCCATCCCAACCGTGAAGCACGGGGGTGGCAGCATCATGTTGTGGGGGTGCTTTGCTGCAGGAGGGACTGGTGTACTTCACAAAATAGATGGCAGGAAAATTATGTGGATATATTGAAGCGACATCTCAAGACATCAGTCAGGAAGTTAAAGCTTGGTCGCAAATTGGTCAAATTGGTCATTTCAGATTCTTAAAATAAAGTGGTGATCCTAACTGACCTAAGACAGGGAATTTTTACTAGGATTAAATGTCAGGAATTGTGTAAAACTGAGTTTAAATGTATTTGGCTAAGGTGTATGTAAACTTCCGACTTCAACTGTAAATTGCCTTGCCTTGTTCAGGTGCAGAACGCCAGATTTTGACCTTGTCAGCTCAGGGATTCGATCTAGCAACCTTTTGGTTACTGGCCCAACGCTCTAGGCTACCTGGCAATCATGTAAATGATTACCAAGTGATTTTGAATGTACCTGGGGCATGTGATGTCATCACATAGGCCTAACTATAAAACTCCACATTTAATTCTAAATGCCTACTACTTGCAAAATACATGTTTTTTCAACTATAGAAATTGTGCTTTTAGATTGTTGAAAGCATTGCGATAACATGGAAATTCAACTAACTTTTGGCTGTCTTCTATGGTAGCTACCTTCTGGTCAAGTTCTGTTTGACATTAAGGGGATGGTCTCTTGGAAACAGTCCTTACACATCACTGGAACATTGCTATGAAAACTTTAGCTAATAGCCTAATGAAACTCTTAAGGGAACGTTCTCTAAAATTGTGGTAACGTTTGTTGTTAGCTGGGAAGCAAGGGATAAGAATGTCCATAAAGACTGAATGACAGGTTTGTGTCCATAGATACAGAACACAAAGAATAACGACTGGTTTGCGTCTCTGGCAACCTAACCAATAGAACTAACAACCATGTTTGGTGGAAAGACTGATTTTAAAACTTCTTCTTAATAGGGGGCGCCATTTCCACTTTGGGAAAAAGTAGTGCCCATATTAAACGGCCTCGTACTCTGTTCTAGATCATATGATATGCATATTATTATTACTATTGGATAGAAAACACTCTGAAGTTTCTAAAACTGTTTGAATTATATCTGTGAGTAAAACAGAACTCATTTGGCAGGCAAAGTTCCAAACAGGAAGTGAAAATTCTGAAATGGGTCTCTGTGACAGGCCTTGCCTATTCAATTGTCTTGTATTTATGGATATGTATGCACTTCATACGCCTTCCACTAGATGTCAACAGGCAGTAGAATGTTGAATGAGGTGTCTGGCTTGATGTGGGACCGAATGAGAGCTTTTGGAGTGACAGGTCAGCCATATTGGCAGTATTTTGCTGCGCACCTGGGAGCACCATATAATTTTCTGCAATGCGTTAGGTAGACACGAAGAAATGCTCCGTCTGGGACATTATTGGATACATATGAGAAAAACATCATAAAGATGGATTTTCAACTGAGTTTGACCAGTTTATTCGACTTTTATTATGACTTTTGGAATTTTTCGTTCCATGCGCCAAACGTTCATGGACACGTGAGCACCATTATGCTAGCCAAAGTTGCTAATTCGACAGAAGAAATGGACATTCTAAAACAAAACAACGATTTATTGTGGAACTAGGACTCCTGGCACTGCATTCTGATGAAAGTTCATCAAAGGTAAGAGAATATTTATGATGTTATTTCGTATTTTTGTTGAATATGTGGACTCCAACATTGCGGAGAATGGCTGAGCGCTGTCTCAGATTATTGTATGCTGTGCTTTTTACTAAAGTTATTTTTTTTTTATCTAACACAGCGGTTGCATTAAGAACAAGTGTATCTTTAATTATTTGTCCAACATGTATTTTTCAGCAAAGTTTATGATGAGTTTTTCTGTTAGATTACGTGACTCTCCAAAATTTCCCCGGAAATGTTGCTGCTATTTGTGATGATGGCTGCGTTGTAAAACCCAGATTTGTAGCTATAAATATGCACATTTTCGAACAAAACATAAATGTATTGTATAACATGATGTCATAAGACTGTCATCTGATGAAGTTGTTCAAAGGTTAGTGATTAATTTTATCTCTATTTGTGGGTTTTGTGAAAGCTATCTTTACGGTGAAAAAATGGCGTTGTGTTTTGGGCTATTGTGGTGAGCTAACATAAATATATGTTGTGTTTTCGCTGTAAAACACTTAAAAAATCGGAAATATTGGCTGGATTCACAAGATGTTTATCTTTCATTTGCTGTACAACATGTATTTTTCATAAAAGTTTTATGATGAGTATTTATGTATTTCACGTTGCTCTCTTTAATTATTCTGGCTGTTTTGGTGCCATTTGTGACTATGGCTGCAATGTAAAACTACGATTTATACCTATAAATATGCACAGTTTCGAACAAAACATAAATGTATTGTATAACATGATGTCATAAGACTCATCTGATGAAGTTGTTCAAAGGTTAGTGATTCATTTTATCTCTATTTGTGGGTTTTGTGAAAGCTATCTTTGCGGTGAAAAAATGGCGTTGTGTGTTTGGCTATTGTGGTGAGCTAACATATAAATATATATTGTGTTTTCGCTGTAAAACATTTTTAAAATTCGGAAATGTTGGCTGGATTCACAAGATGTTTATCTTTCATTTGCTGTATTGGACTTGTGATTTCATGAAATTATATTATATGATATCCCTGTGGCGCTAGGCTAGGCTATGCTAGTCAGCTTTTCTGATGAGGATGATCCCGGATCCGGGAGGGGGGGTCCGTAGAGGGCAGCCAAATTCTGATAGTTGTTCCACACATTTTTCACATCAGAGCTTGCTCAGAGCTGATCTGTTTGGTCAAAAGAACAATTTGTGAAAAAGAAAGATCGGAATTGAGCTGACTGTCTAAACACAGCCTATTAATTCACTTATCAAAATTAAAATGTCAAGAAGACGTGTTATTTCTACAGGTAAATGTGTGTGTTATAGTAGTTGATGTAGGGTGGCATCTATCAAACTGTGTCACAACTTGTACTTTATGAGGGTGGGTGGGGGCATGTCCAGAAGTAACCAAATTAGCTAATTAAATGAGATAACCAAGGGGTTTCACTCATGGTTGTAAACATCTGGTTTGTGGGGGACTGATTTGGGGGGTTGGTAAATAGGTAGGGGTGTGTTCTCTTGTGGCTGTGGGCTTTAGTTATGTTAATTAAGACTATACATTAGAGTGCATTAGGTTTGTGTGGGTGTTGTCTGTGATTGATGTCTGTTTAGATCATATGATGTAATGTCGGGTAGAACCTGACCCAGGAGTCATGACTTATGACCACATATATCGGATCTGTGATTAGGGACTGATTTCTATAGAATGGTATTTGTGCTTAGAAGAAAATTATTTTACACATTAACATTTGTAACATATAATATTATTAGATTATATGAACATAACTCTATCCGCTGATGCTGCAGACAACAGTTTCCAGAAAGTTTCATTGGTGATGGAAAATGTCTGTTGTTCATTACATCATCACATTTACATTCACATGGTAACACATGGTGGTCAGTTAAGCTTATTTGAGTAACTCAGATCTGCCAGTGAGCAATTGACAAGTCTTAATCCTACTTAGTCCTCTATTAACCAGAAGGTAACAAACCACTTATCCTAATGGATAGGAGTGGGTAACTTGGATAGAAATGGGTGTAGGGGAGGTTGTCGTACTTCTTTGAACAGTCTGTTCACTTACGGGATACAGTAGATCACCCCCAGAAGACTTTGCAAGGGTTAAATCTGCATAAGCATTGTTGATTGGCTGTTACCTTAAGACAAGACAGGCCCTCTAGACCCATTTGTAAATATGGGGTGGTGTGTCTCGAATTCTAGCTGTAGCCTGGTTGAGAGTCTGGGTGATAGATGTAAATGAGGAGAAAGGGGGTCACATGTTAAAGTGGATATTGTCTGATGGTACCAATGTTGATAACCTCAAAGTCTGGGTTCACATATAATTGATTAATGATGTAACCTCCAAAGGTAAAATGCAGAAATACCTTATTTAGATAAGTATTCAGCCAATTTGCTATGTGACTCGAAATTGAGCTCAGGTGCATCCTGTTTCCATTGATCATCCTTGAGCTGTTTCTACAACTTGATTGGAGTCCACCTGTGGTAAATTCAATTGATTTGACATGATTTGGAAAGGCACACACCTGTCTATATAAGGTCCCACAGTTGACTGCATGTCAAAGCAAAAACCAAGCCATGAGGTTGAAGGAATTGTCCATAGATCTCAGAGACAGAATTGTAGCAAAGCACAGCACAGCTCTGGGGAAGGGTACCAAAGCATTTCTGCAGCATTGAAGGTCCCCAAAAACACAGTGGCCTCCATCATTCTTGAATGGAAGAAGTTTGGAACCACCAACACTCTTCCTAGAGCTGGCCACCTGGTGAAACTGAGCAATCGGGGGATAAGGGCCTTGGTCAGGGAGGTGACCAAGCCTTATGACATCCAGTGGAACGGCCACTTTACAATAGTGCATCTAAATCTTTTAAGGGGGGGGGAGTGAGAAGGATTACTTTATCCTATCCTAGGTATTCCTTAAAGAGGTGGGGTTTCAGGTGTCTCCGGAAGGTGGTGATTGACTCCGCTGTCCTGGCGTCGTGAGGGAGTTTGTTCCACCATTGGGGGGCCAGAGCAGCGAACAGTTTTGACTGGGCTGAGCGGGAACTGTACTTCCTCAGTGGTAGGGAGGCGAGCAGGCCAGAGGTGGATGAACGCAGTGCCCTTGTTTGGGTGTAGGGCCTGATCAGAGCCTGGAGGTACTGAGGTGCCGTTCCCCTCACAGCTCCGTAGGCAAGCACCATGGTCTTGTAGCGGATGCGAGCTTCAACTGGAAGCCAGTGGAGAGAGCGGAGGAGCGGGGTGACGTGAGAGAACTTGGGAAGGTTGAACACCAGACGGGCTGCGGCGTTCTGGATGAGTTGTAGGGGTTTAATGGCACAGGCAGGGAGCCCAGCCAACAGCGAGTTGCAGTAATCCAGACGGGAGATGACAAGTGCCTGGATTAGGACCTGCGCCGCTTCCTGTGTGAGGCAGGGTCGTACTCTGCGGATGTTGTAGAGCATGAACCTACAGGAACGGGAGAACCCAATGGTAACTCTGACAGAGCTCTGGAGTTCTTCTGTGGAGATGGGAGAACCTTCCAGAAGGACAACCATCTTTGCTGCACTCCACCAATCAGGCCTTTATGGTAGAGTGGTCAGTCAGAAGCCACTCCTCAGTAAAAGGCACATAACAGCCCAATTGGAGTTCGCCAAAATGCACCTAAAGACTCTCAGACCATGAGAAACAAGATTATCTTGTCTGATGAAACCAAGATGAAACTCTTTGGCTTGAATGCCAAGCATAATTTCTGGAGGAAACCTGGCACCATCCCTACGGTGAAGCATGGTGGTGGCAGCATCATGCTGTGGGGATGTTTTTCAGTGGCAGGGACTGGGAGACTGGTCAGGCTCGAGGGGAGGATGAACGGAGCAAAGTAGAAAGATCCTTGATGAAAACCTGCTCCAGAGTGCTCTGGACCTCTGACTGGGGTGAAGGTTCACCTTCCAACAGGACAATGACCCTAAGCACACAGCCAAGACAACACAGAAGTTGCTTCGGGACAAGTCTCTGAATGTCCTTGAGTGGCCCAGCCAGAGCCTGGAATTGAACCCGATCGAACATCTCTGGAGAGACCTGAAAATAGCTGTCCCCATTAAACCTGAAAGAGCTTGAGAGGATCTGCAGAGAAGAATGGGAGAAACTCCCTAAATACAGGTGTGCCATGCTTGTAGAGTCATACCCAAGCGGTACCATACTGCAAGCGGTACCGGAGCGGACCGCCAAGTCTAGGTCCAAGAGGCTTCTAAACAGCTTCTACCCCCAAGCCGTAAGACTCCTGAACATCTAATCAAATGGCTACCCTGACTATTTCCATTGCCCCCCTCCTCTCTTTTACGCTGCTGCTACTCTCTGTTTATTATCTATGCATAGTCACTTTAATAACTCTACCTACATGTACTGTACATATTACCTCAATTACCTCGACTAACCGGTGCCCCCGCACATAGACTCTGTACCGGTACCCCTTGTATATAGCCTCGCTATTGTTCATTTTCTGCTGCTCTGTTATTTGTTACTTTAAAAAAATTATAATAATCTTAACTGCATTGTTGGTTAAGGGCTTGTAAGTAAGCATTTCACTGTAAGGTCTACCTACACCTGTTGTATTCGGCGCATGTGACAAATACAATTTGATTTGATTTAACTCAAGGCTGTAATGATGATCCAAGCTTCTTTGAAAATATATATAAGAATTTATCAACTCTACAAGCAACACTAGACTCTATTATTATGGTGGGAGATTTTAATACGGTTTTAAATACCTCTATGGACCGGAAAGGAAATCACACTACAAACTATCACCCTCAGGCATTTAAGGAAATCATGAATGTCATGGATATATTGGAATTTGTGGATATATGGAGACTTAAATACCCTGACCTAGTGAGATACGCATGGCGAAGGCTTAATCAAGCTAGTCGTCTTGATTACTTTCTTATGTCATTCTCTCTGTCACCAAAAGTTTAAAAAGTGTTGATGGGGGACAGAATGTGGTCGGGTCATCACATAATTGGTATATATATTACTCTTACAGAATGTTCACGTGGGTGAAGATATTGGAAATTTAATCAAAGCCTACTAGATGATAAATTGTTTAGAACTAGGACATAAGAATTTAAAACTGGCTTTTTCAGACATAACATAGGTACAGCAGATCCCCTTATTGTATGGGACACTTTTAAATGTGCCTTTAGAGGCCATGCAATTCAGCACTCATCTATAAAACAAAAGCAATTTAGATCGAAAGAGTCCATATTGACAAAGGAAAATGAAGGACTAACAGTACAGTTAGATAGCAATAAAAACTTTACCATAGAGGCACAGAATAAGTTATAGGAAAAACAAAAAGAAATCGAGGAACTTATTCAGGAAAGATCCAGTGTAATATATTATAAAAATAAAGCGAACTGGATGGAATATGGGGAAAAATGCACCAAATTCTTTTTCAATCTTCAAAATAGAAATGCTACCAAAAAAATGTATTGAAACTTGTTACAAATGATGTCACGCATGATTCACCGAATTATATTTTGAAAGAGGAAGTAAAGTACTTTAAGAATATGTTTTTGTTTCAGTCTCCTCCATGTCCACTAACCGAAGCTAATTGTATGGATTTTCTTCCTAATAATAATGTAAAATTAACATCTGTACAGAAAGACTCATGTGAAGGCCAAATTACCGAGGAGGAACTTCTTGATGCAATTAAAGCCTTTAAGGCTGGGAAAACGCCAGGCCTGGATGGCATACCAGTGGAAGTATACCAAACCTTTTTTGATATACTCAGAGGACCATTATTAGCATGTTTATCCACTCCTATATAAATGGTAGATTATCGGACACGCAACAAGAAGGTCTGATATCATTATTACTGAAACAGGACCCAAGTGGTATATATAAAGATCCAGTCCGTTAAAAAAAATTGGGGGCCTCTTACACTTCAGTGTTGTGATAGCTAAATGCTTGGCGCATAGAATTAAACAAGTATTGTCAGATATTATTCATCCTAATCAGACAGGTTTTTTACATGGACGATACATTGGAGATAATATAAGACAAGCACTGGAAACAATAGAATACTATGTAATATCGGGGACACCAGGCCTGGTTTTCATAGCTGATTTTGAAAAGGCTTTTGATAAAGTATGACTGGAGATTATATATAAATGCCTAGAATATTTCAATTTTGGGGAATCTCTTATAAAATGGGTTAAAGTTATGTATAGTAACCCTAGGTGTAAAATAGTAAATAATGGCTACATCTCAGAAAGTTTTAAAATATCTAGAGTAGAAAAACAAGGTTGTCCACTATCGGCATATCTATTTATTATTGCCATCGAAATGTTAGCTGTTAAAATTAGATCCAACGATAATATCAAGGGATTAGAAATCCGTGGCTTAAAAACTAAGGTGTCATTGTATGCTGATGATTCATGTTTTCTTTTAAAACCACAATTAGAATCCCTCCACGGCCTCATAGGGGATCTAGATACTTTTGCTAACCTCTGTATTAAAACCAAACCAAAATCAGGATAATCACTTATCATAATTTCATTTTAATCTAGAGGTTAGCAAAAGTATCTAGATCCCCTATGAGGCCGTGGAGGGATTCTAATTGTGGTTTTAAAAGAAAACATGAATCATATATAATCTCCATATTACGTATTGGATCACTAAAAAAGAAATATTTTACATTATGTGGACATACTCGGTATACAAATCCCAAAAGAAAGAAATGATCTCACTCCAATTAATTTTTATAGAAAGTTAGCAAAAATAGATAAGATCTTGCTACCATGGAGAGCAAAATACCTGTCTATTTGTGGGAAAATCACCCTGATTAACTCTTTAGTCATATCACAGTTTACCTATTTGCTTATGGTTTTGCCTACACCTAGTGACCTCCTTTTTAAATTATATGAACAAAAAATATTCAATTTGATTTGGAATGGCAACCCAGACAAAATTAAAATGGCCTATTTATATAACGAATATGAATTCGGAGGGCAGAAATGATTACATATTAAAGCATTAGACCTCTCACTAAAGGCATCAGTCATACAAAAGTTATACTTAAATCCAAACTGGTTCTCTAGTAAATTGGAAGGAATGTCTCACCCCATGTTCAAGAATGGCCTTTTTCCCTTTATTCAGATTACACCTGCTCACTTTCGGTTGTTTGAAAAGGAAATAATCTCCAAAATATATATATTTTTTTAAAGACTTAGAAAGTTTATTGCAATTTCAGTTTAATCCACCTGAAAAGACAATACAAATAATACAACAAATATTGTGGTTAAACTCAAAAATACTAATTGATAAAAAATTAAAAAAATTGATGAAATGTTTAAAAAAGGTATAATTTTAGTGAATGATATCATAAATAGGACTGGTGGAGTTATGTCACAGATGCAGCTAACACAGACATATGGAAATGTCTGCTCTACCCCAAATTACAACCAATTAATTGCAGCATTACCACAAAAAATGGTAGAGGCAGGTAGAAGGGGAAAAAAGTAAGGAATTTGTATGCCGGCTCTGCATTAAAGAACATAAATGGTTAAAGAAAAGTGTGATAAATAAAACCATATACCAATTTCATTTAAGGACCAAAAAATTGACAGCTGTGCCATATAAATTGTTGAATAGTTGGGAAGAGATTTTCGATGTACCCATTCCATGGCACATGGTTTATGAATTGACACGCAAAACAACGCTGGGTTAAAAACTTTGAATTTTCCAATTTAAATTACTATACAAAATTCTTGCAACCAATAGAATGTTATATATATGGGTGATACAATCTTCCGAGCTCTGCAGATTTTGCTGTGAGGAGGCAGAGTCATTCGATCATTTATTTTTGTATTGTCCATATGTAGCTCGTTTTTGGTCACAGGTCCAGGAATGGCTGAAAAATTGCAACATTTGCCTAGAACTAATGCTGCAGATAGCAATACTGGGTGATTTGAAAAGCCATAGTCAATCAATCAATAATATAATAATTATTTTAGCAAAAAAATATATTTTTAATTTACAATCTGTAGAAGCTATGAGAATAGAAAGGTTCAGTACTTTTGTGAAGCATCACAGCACAGTTGAAAAATATATGGCAAATAGAAATCCAAAATGGATGTTGTTGAGAGATAGATGGGAGGGGTTGAATGGAGCTGAAGGGTGGGACTAATAACTATATAACCAATGTAAAACATACGGGGTCTGTAAAATGTATATAGGTTCAGAAATTTTGTGAAATAGCACAGTTACAAATAGAAATCAAACTGGATGGACATCAGAAATAGAGGAAGGACTAAAAACAAACAAAATATAACTATTGTAAAATAGATTGTGTCTGTAAAATGTGTATAAGATGTATAAACGGAAGGTAGAAGCCTAAGTGTTATTGTTTATTAGTTTACTCCAATTGGGGGAAGGGTGGTAGGGTTTGCTGGAAATAATAAAGGTATGTTCTAAAAAAGTATGTATATCTATATAGACATGTGTATGTATATATGTGTATATGTATGTATGGGTATGTACGTGTATGTATATGGATATATATATTTACCCCAAAAAATATATGAGGGATTGGAAATGATGCAGACACTTACATTGATGGAGGCAACAATCTTTCTGCAATATTAAACTGATCCAGCCCTAATTTTTTTTAAATTAAATTAAAAAATATATTTTTTAAAGGCTGTAATCGCTATCAAAGGTGCTTCAAAAAAGTACTGAGTAAAGCGTCTGAATACTTATGTAAGTGTTATATTTCAGTTTATTTTAATTTAAATTAGCAAAAAAGTTTTTAAAAACTGTTTTTCTTTGTCATTATGGCAAAGTCATGAAAAATGTGACAAATTGAATAAACCACCTTTGTACTATGATAAAAAATAATATGCCTCTGGGGTCAAAGTTAACCCAGTCAGTAGTATGAGGGTTACACAGAGTAGCCTAGTTTAATATTATTACATCAGCAACAACAGTGTGAATATTTAAATTGACTAGTGATGGGGATGGATATGGAAAATCTATATCGATATGTTACATTTTTTGATACGATGTGTCTCAGGTTTTAAAATAACAGTTTCATAAATAACATTGCATCTGTGTAGCTTCTTTTCTGGTAGCTTCCAAAGCTCTGTGAAGTTCAGAGAACTACTTGTTGATTGCCCAGTGGGGTATGTGTGAATGCTCTGGGGCATACACATACAGAACCAGTTGGAATACAATGAGGAGCCTATTAACTATTAGCAGACAATTTAGTACGCTAAAGTAAGAGCCTATGAGAAAGTCTGTGAGAGCGTCATGTCATAGTCAGTGTTAGGGGAAGCTACTCTGAAAATATAGTTGACCAAACTACCAGTTACTTCATGCTGGAAGAAGTTAAACTACACTGAAGCTAAGCTTAAAAATATATGTATTTGACTAAACTAAAGTTACTACATCACAAACTGATAAATTATCATATGTAAATCTGAAACATCATAGACTACAAATTGCAAGAACATATCTCTCTGGAGTCCAGTGTAAATCAGGCAGCTCTGATAACGAAGATAAAGGAAATTCTTTCCTACTTCACACATATTAAATGCTATTTTTGCAACAACAACAAAAAGTTGTGTGTAGTTCCAGTAGTTAGCTACACCGCTACTGAAAACACTACCAAGATTTGAATTTAGTTCAACTACCACCAAGCTACAGAAAACTAGTATTACTGATGCATAGGTATATATAATTGTGTGTAAGAGATCCTTTGTGATCTTGAAAATCTTATCTAATAATATTTTAAATGTAATATGTTCATAATAATTACTGGTATTTGTGTGTACACATACCCTTATATGCATTTTACCTTTTGAGGTTACATCATTAATCAATTCTATGTGAAGCTAGTACGACAACCTCCCCTACACCAATTTCTATCCAACTTACCCACTCATGTCCACTAGGATAAGTGGGCAGACCCAGACTTGGCCAGACTGCCGCTGACAGTTAAAATGACTGACATAAGGTTACTGGGGGTAAAGTTTGACCGGGAGGGAGGAGGAAGCGGCAACTGGGGTGGGATCCTGGGGAATGTACGACAGAAACTGGGTTTTTGGGGACTTCGATAGCTGACTTATGAGGGCAAGGTTTTAATCATTAAAGCTGTGATTTTACCTGTGCTTTTATTAATCAGTTCTGTTTTTATCCCCCCACGAACAACTCTTTTAGCTCTGGAACGGATGCTGTTTCCCTTCCTGTGGGGAAGCAAGTGGGAGAGGCTGAGGAGGGAGGTGGTCAAGAGACCCAGGACCAAGGGGGGGGGGGGAGGCTTGCCTGACCTCTACTTGTTCCTGGGCAGCCGCTACACAGCGTTACATCTCACTCTTGCCACCTCCCCGGTCAACAACAAGACCCAGGCCCTCACACGGTTCTGGCTGGGATCTTACCTCAGGACCCTGAGACTGATCCCGGGCGACCTGCGAGCCCCAGTCTCTGTCTTGCTCCCCACACACTACGTCCAGCTCCTAAAGTTTTTCAGATATTTTAAACTGGAAAAAGAGGCAGTCACAGTTTTAACTAAACACCGCTCTCTTCTCTCTCTTGTGCAGGAGCGGGAACCAGTGTGTCCAGTGCGCAGGCTTGCTACTGTCGAGCCCACAATGGTTTGGCGCAACGTGGCCCATCCTGCTCTGCTGAACCGGCACCGGGACCTATCCTGGATGGTTGCCCACGAGATCCTCCCGGTCAGGGCCGTTATGCACTCCCGGGGCATGGCGAGGACACCGCGTGCCCCCGACCAGGCTGTGGCCAAGATGAGTCGGTGGGGCACTTGCTCTGGGAGTGCAGAGCCACCAGGGACATGTGGAAGGAAGCAGGCCCCCTGATCTCCCCGTGTCTGCCAGCAGGGGAGGACCTAACGCCCCAGCTCGTGCTGTATGGGGTGGGCCGAAAGGCCTATTCCACCAAAGGCCTTCACCAAGCTCTGGCCCACCCTCACGTGTCTGAAGGATGCACTGTGGTCCTCCCGCAACCTGCTGGTAGCGAAACGAGTAGAGAGCACCCCCCAGGCAGTGGCCATGGTAGCCACAGAAGCCCTGGGGTGGTACAGAAAAGGGGGCCTCGACCCGAGGCGAAGGGTCCCCCACAACACCCAAGGTCCCGGCGGCCACGGCCTGACAGCGTTGCGGTACCTAGGGCGATGCGCCTAGGGGAGGGATCTCCTCTGGGCCCCGAAGGACAAGACGGTTATTGATTCGGAAAAGCAGGAGAAGGCGATTTTGATAAGGACCCCGTTCCTGTACAAAGGACAGAAGACCGCTTTTTAACAAAGTGACTTTTTAACATGTTTTCATGTCTTAAAAATGTTTTACTTTTGTTAAATCATTTGTACACATTTTAAATGGCTTTTACAGATTTAATGTTTTACTCATGGTTGTTTCTATTGTTTTTAACATGTACTTTAATTTTTTTTTAATGTAATATTCAAATGCTGTGTTTTATGCTTTTATGCCGTTTTTATTGGTATAAAATGATGTACAAAAATATATATGAGCTGTTTTTAAAGGAAATGTAATAAAACTTTTCCAAAAGAAAAAATCTGTTCTCATCAGTTTAATATCTGATCTGTCCCCTATCTGGGGACCATATATTAAATAGATTTTTGGACCAGGGAGATGGAATAGGGGCTTGCTCCGTCCACTCCACGCATCGACCTGGTATTGCAGTACCCCCAGGAACGGTGCGCCCCCTGTCGTTGTAAATATAAATCATGTGTTGCTTCGTTTTAATAAAACATTTAAAAAACAACCAATCAACAATGTTTATGCAGATTTCACCCTTGCAAAGTATTGTGGGGGTGATCTATTGTATCCCGTAAGTGAAAAGACTGTTAAAAAAAGTACGCCAAATTTCTCTACACCGATTACTGTTGAACTTTTCACCAAACATCTGTTAGAGTAAGTGGTTTATCCACTTGTAGGTGAATAGAGAGCTATGTTGGATTAGAACTTGTCAGTTGATCACTGGCAGGACTGAGTTCTTACCATAAGCTTAGCTGGCCACAATGTGATTGAATGTGTATGTGATGACATATGTCTCTGAACAACAGACATTTTCCATCATCACCTGGAAACTGTGTCTGCAGCATCAGTGGATAGAATTATGTGCATATGTGCAAAAGATCTTCAATGAGATTACAAATATAATCTAATAATATTACATGTTACTTATGTTAATATGAATTGCAAAAATCACTGAAGTTGGAGACTTTTATTTCCCTCACCAACTTTAAACATCTGCTATCTGAGCAGCTAACCGATCGCTGCAGCTGTACATAGTCCATCTGTAAATAGCCCACCCAATTTACATACCTCATCCCCATACTGTTTTTATTTATTTACTTTTCTGCTCTTTTGCACACCAGTATCTCTACTTGCACATGATCATCTGATGATTTATCACTCCAGTGTTAATCTGCTAAATTGTAATTATTATGGCCTATTTATTGCCTACCTCCTCATGCCTTTTGCACACAATGTATATAGACTCTTTTTTTTCCTACTGTGTTATTGACTTGTTTATTGTTTACTCCATGTGTAACTCTGTGTTGTTGTTTGTTCACACTGCTATGCTTTATCTTGGCCAGGTCGCAGTTGTAAATGAGAACTTGTTCTCAACTAGCCTACCTGGTTAAATAAAGGTGAAATAAAAATATTTTTAAAATAATATTGTATGTACAAATACCATTCTATAGGAATCAGTCCCTAATCACAGATCTGACATAAGTCATGACTCCTGGGTCAGGTTCTACCCGACATTACATCATATGATCTAAACAGACATCAATCACAGACAATACCCACACAAACCTAATGCACTCTAATGTATAGTCTTAATTAACATAACTAAAGCCCACAGCCACAAGAGAACACACCCCTACCTATTTACCAACCCCCCAAATCAGTCCCCCACAAACCAGATGTTTACAACCATGAGTGAAACCCCTTGGTTATCTCATTTAATGAGATATTTTGGTTATGTTCAGACTCATAAAACACAAGGTGTGACATCCAGTTTGACTGAAGTCACTCTACATCCACTGATCTTTAGCCTGACACAGGAGGCTGGTCTCGTGGTAGTGGATAGAGTGGAATGGTATCCATGTGCCGTTTCATTCTCCTCGTTCCAGACAATAACATGTGCCGTTCTCCCCTCAGCAGCCTCCAATGTTTGAGTTTTTTTTTTTTGGTAACTGTGGTATACACTAATTATAGGGAGTAAATGAAACAAGATATCACAAATCTTCCATGCTACACAATGGTTCTGAATATTGTTGTGGATTCTGCTTGGTAACGATCTGTAGACTTTCTCAAACACACCTGGCTATTTAAACCCCCAGCAGAGACCAGACAACTTTATTACAGCAACAGAAACTCGGCAGAACTCACATTATCAGTCATGAAGACCATTCTTGTGTTACTAATGCCCATTTTGTTTGGGAACATGGCAGGTATGGATTTTGGAATGAATTATCTATCATCATGGTATATTACCTAAATCATGTGTATTGTGCGCGTGACTTTCACTGTAATCTAATTACTGGATTTCTGTGTAGTTCGAATTGTGTGTTCTGTCAATATCTAAAGAATTTCAGTGATGTTTTACACGTATACTGTATGTTTCATTATGATGTTTCAGTGGAGGCACTGCGGTGTTATGCCTGTGATGGCATAAACAACAATGCTCAGTGTAACCAGAACATAGAAAACTGCTTTCTCTCAAGTGACACCTGCATGACCGGCGTCGCCCAAATCTGTAAGAGCACAGATACTCTGTAAATGAATAGATACATTAATAAATCTCTTTGTAGGTAGGGTTTTGTGCAGGGGTACCAGTCACTTTGACTATGTAGGTTAATGAAAACTGAAATAAGTATCGTCAATAATTCTGTCATGTCAGTATATAAAATAAATTATACCTCACTGTTTCTCTTATCAGTTATAGACTCAATCAATTAATCTGCCAGCCCTTTAACCAGTTCATCTACTGTATCTTCCACTGTCTGTCACCAGTGGGGATCAAGTACATTTCTAAGACCTGCACCACCCGCTTGGCATGTACAACAGCACTCTCCTCCAACCTAGGAATCATAGGGGCGATCCAGGTCAGCTGCTGTCAGACTGACCTCTGTAACAGCAACGGTTCATCAGTCTCTGGAATCAACTTCCTGTTGCTCAGCTTGTCTTTTCTCATATCTGGCCTGGTTCTGTCTCTGTGAAACTCTGTGAAGTTTTTGAAATGAATGAATGAACAACTGAAATTAATATGTGGGTTCATCTTTGCTGGTTTTTTGTTGTTGTTGTTGTTGCTCATCCTCAGGATCTATGTCGGATAGGAAAGAAATAAAACGTTTTCCTATCTGTGCTGGTTCTGTGTCTCTGAATCAAGTTTTCGAAATTAATGAATATGAACAACTGAAATAAATATGAGTGTTAATCTCTGCTGGTGTTTTTATTTTTGTTTAACCTCTATGGCTGTCATTTTATATGCTGAAGAAAGGCAGTAGGCCTAGTATCTTTGCCAAAAGGCAAGACTGAAATATATACAAATATGTTCTGGCATAAAAATAAGATGCAATAATTTCATCATAAAAACGCACCCTATCATTAGTTTGACATGTATCTCCATCCACCAGTTTTTAAAGTAGTGATGATGATGGCCTTGTAACAAAGAACTGAAACACAAACACAGACGATGATATTGGAGTTTTACCCTGCCTGGTGTCGGTTGATGTCACATACCTGTGTATAGGATGGCAGGCAGACAACAGGACGTCCTTTTCACTGTAAGGGTTAAGGGCCCCATTCAATCAAACCTGCATTGCAGTATTTAGGCAGTGCTTGTTTTCCCATGCTCAGATTTACTCAAAGACTGGACTTGGGTACTGTATAAAAACCTACTACCAGGGCGACCCCCTACACAGGTTTATGTTCACTTTTCACAATTAGATGTGTGTTGGCACGGAATGAATATTGTAAATAAAGACACTGTGCAGGCCTAAACTTTGCTAGCAATGGTTGAGTTGGTTTTGCATGGCCCGGTGTCCTGGGTGAGTGGAGTTCGCTCATTTTAGAGCCTTCCAAAGGTCCTTAAGGGAAACATCCACCCACTTGGGGTACTTGGCCATGCAACTCAAATTCCACCAATGTCACAAAGCCACACCCACCCCACTTGCATTAGAAGTTCAGAGCGAGAAATCATATGCTATATATAAATAATTATCCTCAAATTGAAAAAAAATCATTCAATTAAGTAATTTAATTTCCATCATCCTAATCGAGGTGTAGATTACATCTCACATTCCAGTGTTCAAACACGTAAACAAGGTTGCATGGGATTTCTGTTAGGGTTCTATTCAATCCGCATCATGGAACTTCGGTTTTACAGCATTACTTAAATTTAAAGGCAATGGTCCCGCTTTAGCAGACACTGCATTCACAGTAAATGCTGCCTATGTCGGCTCAATCTGAAATCACCTTTACATTTCTATTGGGGAATCTGTAACCCTTCAGCTATAAAGACTGAATAGAGCCCATGTATAAAATGTGACTCCGTGCAGCCAATGGCAATGTCCGCTTTAGGTATAATGCCTGGAGCCGCTTGTGGACTGGACAACTTTACCGCAGTTCAACCTCTGACACAGCCAAAACAACCGCCATGGAGATGTCAGCTAAAGCAGATCTGATTGAATAGAGGCATTCGGTTACAAAACTGAATTATAAAGCTACAGAGTGTTATAGTTACAAATCGCAACGAGTAAATACAAAACATAATCGCTCCAGTGCTTGAAAATATGAGAAAAAGGCTATATTTGACCTGAATCACAAATACTTGTATCTCTGCTATTTTCTTGTTTATTGAACTCTTCTGAGACTGTTCTGAACCAGTTCTCATGTAGAATAACTTCCTGGTTGCTGTTCTGAACCAGTTCTCATGTAGAATAACTTCCTGGTTGCTGTTCTGAACCAGTTCTCATGTAGAATAACTTCCTGGTTGCTGTTCTGAACCAGTTCTCATGTAGAATAACTTCCTGGTTGCTGAACCAGGACATTGTATTACATTTACATTCTAGTCCTTTAACAGTCGCTCTGGAGCTTCTAAAGTAAGAAAAAAGTAACACAATAAAATAACAATAATGAGGCTATATACAGGTGAATGGGTTTGATCCTATGTGAATGGGTTTGATCCTATGTGAAGAATAAAACGAAGATTAATCTGTAGTTTAAATGTGGTTTAAAAAAAATTGCTCTGTGGTCTTATTTGTTAATTCTACAAGTCATCCAAATAAGTTTTAGTCGGTAGTCATTTGCATTGACTCCTCCCATGGAAGTGACGTTGATTAGTATATACACCCATGTCCCGCCCTTTCTCATTCTCTTTCCGCTAAAATCCAAGTTGGAAGTAAACGTGCCTAAGGTGCTTGGTTCTTCTCTTGAAGCTAAGGCCCAGAATCCGGCGACTAGCACCACTAAATTTAGGCATCCGACCCCAAAACTAAAGAACATACATAGAAAGATGGCATCTGTATCTGAGCTCGCTTGTATTTACTCTGCCCTCATCCTCCACGACGATGAAGTCACCGTCACAGTAAGTCCCGCTTAAAATGGTGCCTTGACCGGTCTCTTGTGTAGCTAACCAGCCTTACTTGGAACGCTGGTTCTTGTCTACTTCCGGGGTAGTGTGTAGCTGAGTCTGAATAAATATGAAGGGATTGTAGCAACGCCAACTATATTATCGCCTTAGCTGTCAATGTCACTAGCTAACTAACATGCTATCAGTTCGCTAACGTTAGTTAACGCCACAGACATCATGTGTGTCTTCTAGTCTGTGTAGCCAGCAATGTGTTGTTGCTGTAAGCATCGCTACGATAGCCTGCAAGTTAACCCTGGCGCCCTTAGTCAGATCTATGAAAAATTGCTAGCCAAATGTGACCATTTGAAACATTTTTCCAATAACATTACCATGGCTAGCTAGCCTAGTAAACTGAGGCCGGTGAATGCGATCAAAGCAGCCAACAAGTTGGCTTACTCATACAGAGGGTTTCCCACCCTTTTTGGCATTGGCCAACTACTTACTAACCTGGTCCAAGGCTAACCAACAACAGCCAAATACTGTTAGTGGTTTTGTCTTCATGCATCTACAGTAGAGGTCTGTAATGTGTAATATAATCATTTGCAGGAGGACAAGTTGATGGCTCTCATCAAGGCTGCCAATGTGACTATTGAGCCTTTCTGGCCCAGTCTGTTCTCCAAGGTGAGTCAAGCCCGTTTCTCCATCACCCTACACACGTGCAGGGGTTCATTGAGAAATATTCTGTGTAGCTTCTGACTTATTCCTTCATATCTATGGTGTAAAACCTTCCATCTCACTGTTTTGTGTGAACCTTGTTTAATGGTGACGGTACTTAGTTGCTCTCTGTAAACCATGATGTTATGACGTGGTAGTAATTCATGTGTAAAGGCGGCATCATGTCTGACCCGGTTTGTGTTACAGGCTCTGGCCAGCGTGGACATTGGCAGCCTGATCTGCAACGTGGGTGCCGGTGGTGGAGCCGCCCCTGCTGCTGCTGGAGGCGCCGCCCCTGCAGCAGACGCACCAGGTAACTAAAGGACACCAGTGTTTCACCCCCCTTTACCAGGGGCATGGGGCTACAGTCCTAGAGGGCCATTGTGTTGTTCAGTGGGCCAGGGTTTCACCTGCAGGGCCACACTAACATGGTTTCCATGTGAGCCAGTGCTTATTACAGTCAGTGATTTTAAAAACAAACTCTACATGCTTTTACTTCTTGTAACACATACAACGAAGATTCAGACCTCTGTTTCAAACATCTCGGGTGCTAGGAAGCACCGGCTAGACTGGAGATGGTAGCAGGTAGGGGTGTGTCGACATGGCCATACTCATTCGTAAATTGACAGTTGGACGTCAGATCAGATGATACTCGTGATCAGGAAATTTTTATTTTAATATGCCTAAATAGATGTTGACTAAATACCTCACTGCAAAAAAACTGCAGATTATAAGCAGTGTGTGGAGGGTGTGTCTGTTCTCAACTTGCAGTGGGCATATACAATTGCTGTCATTCAGTTAGAATACGCATTAGCGTTTAGTCTTTTCCCTACCCTCGCCCCACTTGTTAGATATTATGCACATTGACAGCAAATGTCCTCGCCATGTGATTTATCATAGAAGACAGCAGCAATCTGAATGATCAGACCGAAAACATGCAAGAAAGTGTATGTGAAATGATCCGAGTCCGTGCAGCCCGCCCATCTCTTTACAGACAGGAAAACTATCCAGTGTAGTTATTTAGACCACGCACATGACTGACTCAGACAGTATTAACTCACAGTACAGTATGGTTTAGAAACTGACTGACATGAGATGCTTTCTGGCACCCGAAAATAACTTGGCGATCGCGGATTAAAAAAAATTGTTGCTCTGATCATAACCGTATCCAGAAAATTGCCCATATCTGTTACGATGCTAGTTTTGTCCGACTACTAGGCGTACCCCTAGTAGCATGGTTTCCACTGCCGCTCTGAATCAGGGCCAGGGTTGCATCATGTCAGTTTGTAAACAATACTGTACTGTCTTTGAGCTTCAAACTCAGTGTCTGGTGTTTATCCATAGCTCTTATTGAGCCAGTTTGTCACTAATGGATCAGTTTTCACCTAATTTATTGGCCTAATTGGTGCTTAGATAAAAAGACTAGGTCAAAAAGTCGTAGCTCTAGAAAGATGCCAGAATTTCTGGATAGGAATTCCGAGTTGGATGGCCATTGAAACTGATTTCCCTCGGGTCAGAACTTGTTTTGAGATACCAGTTGTCTTGAACGCTCGTAAGTCAGAGTTTCTGGTTTTGAACGCGTCATGAATCAGACGTTTTGGTAAAAGTGTCTGTTTAGTCATTTGTGATTATTGTTCTAATTTGACAGCTGTAAGGATATTTATTTCACTATACATGTACTGATGCCATACCTTGTTTTCCTGTATTAGTCAAGGAGGAGAAGAAGGAGGAGAAAAAGGAAGAATCCGAGGAGGGTTCCGATGACGACATGGGCTTCGGTCTTTTCGACTAAACCAGTTTTTTGTAACTAATAAAATCAAAGAAACTGAAATGGCAACGTGTGGTTTCATTTGAACACCTTTGGTACAAGTGCTATTTGAAATATATTATGGGATAAAGACATTAAATGTGATCACCTGTGAACAAAATATCTCCAATAGGTGGAATACTTTACCCTGAAGTAGATTATGAATATAGGATAGAGGTTTTTCTAATCAGTAATCCTGCTATTATGACATCCTATGTGTCATTGAAATTGGCCTTAACCTTTTTGTACGGTCTTGTCTTGATGGCAATGGTGAGATTTTGGATAGTCTCAATCATGTTACTAGGGCTATAAATACCGTAACACCTTTAAGAAAGTCAATCCGCATCACGGAAGTTCATCCTTACAGCATGATTGAAGTGTAAAGGAAATGCATCCACTTTAATGGTGACTGCTGCATGTCGGCTCAATCTGAAATAACCTTTGAATAGAGCTCTAGAACCTGTGACCTGGTCCATACCCCAGTACCTAGTCCACTGCATCTATTATTTGCTCACATCTGTTCAATCAGTCCTTTAGAATGCAGATGACAAATGATTTGGAGAACATGCCGCATTGGGATTCAAACTGGTGACCTTATTGCATAATTATTGCACCAAAAAATGAATGGGTTTGGATTTCGAATCACCCGCTATCTCACAACAAACAATTCTGAAGACCAAGAACGACACATTTTATTAGTTTAAGGAACTACAGGTTATTCCTGAGAATAATTTATACCCACTTGTAGTTTGATGGAGATTGTACACATGATAGGGCAGTGGTTCCCAACTCCGGTATCCACAACAGCACACATCTGTTGAAACACCTGATTCAACTCAAGGGCTTGATGATTAGTTAAATAGAATCGGGTGTGCTTGTCCGGGGCCACAAAAAACACGTACTGTTGGGGGTACTGGAGGACCGGAGTTGGCAACCACTGTGATAGGGGAGAATAAAGTGGTCTATATATCAGGGGTGTCAAACTCATTCCATGGAGTGCTGAGTGTCTGTTTTTTTCCCCCTTTCAATAAGACCGAGACAACCAATTGTGGGGAGTTCTTTACTAATTAGTGATCTTAATTCATCAATGAAGTATACTGAACAAAAATATAGTGTTGGTTCCATGAGCTGAAGTAAAAGATCCCAGAAATTTGACATACGCACAAAAAGCTTCTCTCAAATGTGAACAAATTTATTTACATACCTGTTAGTGAGCATTTATCCTGTGCCAAGATAATCCATCCACCTGACAGGTGGCATATCAAGAAGCTGATTAAAAAGCGAATGATCATTAAACAGGTAGAACTTGTTCTGAGGACAAAAGGCCACTCTAAAATGTGCAGTTTCATCACAACACAATGCCACAGATGTGTCAAGTTTTTAGGGAGTGTGCATTTGGCATGCTGACTGCAGGAATGTCCACCAGAGTTGTTGTTCATTAATTAATGTTCATTTCTTTACCATAAGCCTTTTTTAACTTCGTTTTAGAGAATTTGTCAGTACGTCTAACTGGCCTCACAAACTCAGACAAATGCTCACCTTCGATGGCCACTGGCACGTTGGAGAAGTGTGCTCTTCATGGATGAATCCTGGTTTCAACTGTACCGGGCAGATAGTGTGTATGGTGTTGTGTGGGCGAGCGAGCGGTTTGCTGATGTCAACATTGTGAACAGGTGGTGGTGGGGTTATGGTATGGGGCAGGCATAAGCTACGGACAACAAACACAATTGCATTTTATCGATGGCAATTTGAGATACAGTGACAAGATCGTGAGGCCCATTGTTGTGCCATTCATCCGCCGTCATCACCTCATGTTTCAGCATGATAATGCACTGCCCCATGTCACAAGGATCTGTACACAATTCCTGGAAGCTGAACATGTCCCAGTTCTTCCATGGCCTGCATACTCACCAGACATGTAACCCATTGAGCATGTTTGGTGTACGACAGCGCGTTCCAGTTCCCGCCAATATCCAGTAACTTCGCACAGCCATTGAAGAGGAATGCGACAACATTCCACAGGCCACAATCAACAGCCTGATCAACTCTATGTGAAGGAGACGTGTCACGCTGCAAGAGACAAATAGTGGTCACACCAGATACTGACTGATTTTCTGATTCATGCCCCTCTTTTTTTTCCTCTTTGACCAACAGATGCATATCTGTATTCCCAGTCATGAAATCCATAGATTAGGACCTAATGAATGTATTTAAATTGACTCATTCAAATCTTTGAAATTGTTGCATGTTGCGTTTATATTCTTGTTCAGTGTACAAGGGAGGAGCGAAAACCTGCAGATACTCAGCCCTCCGTGGAATGAGTTTGACACATGGTCTAAAGCAGGGTTTTCCCAAACTCGGTCCTGGGGCACCCACTGAGTGCACTTTTAGATTTGTCCTCTAGAACTACACCACTGATTAAAATAACCAACTCATCATCAAGCTTTGAATCAGCGGTGTAGTTATAGGGCAAAACCCCAAAATGGTCAACCAGGTGGGTCCGTAGGACCGAGTTAGGAAACCCTGGTCTAAAGGAAGGGCAGAATCTGCGTAAACCATGGTCATATTCATTTGGCACCAAACAAGAAAATGTACTGGAACATGGAGGGACTACCTGAAGTTCTCCATTAAGAGATGCTTGTTTTTGTTTTCCGTTGCAAAATGTTTTGTTGCGGTGTGCACTAATGAATACGAACAACCCAAGAAATAGGGATCAAATCAAAAGAAGGTTTGTGTGACACCAGACTTGGTTTAAATATACAAAAAAACTTTCAGTGATAAGAAAACGACTAGCAATGGGACAGGGGTTTTAACTGCCAAACTATGAGAGGATTCAAACACATGATAGTTCATCTCCACTGTGGAACTTAAATGCGCTGGAAGCTTACAATGAGGAAAATAAGCCTCTCATAACATTTAAATCCCAGAGATGCTGAATGCTTAAATATATATATATATATATATATATATATATAACATAACCCTTTGTATATTCATTATTAGTTAACTTAAAAAGTGGCATGTGACATTTGTGTTTAATAAAAAGAAATATCATTCATTTTGTGATATTTTATTATTCACTGTATTATTCACTGTGTCGAGAGGTGCCCGAGTCCGTGTGTCAGAGAATGGCCAAAAAATACAAATGATGAGCGTCCAAAACAGTCATAATATGCTTTGATTCTTTAGCACACCATAGATAATAGTGTTTAACACAGACATCCCAACCACTGAGATCTCTCAGAAATAAAATGTTAATCAAATATAGCTTGTAGTTCTTCAATGGTTCAAATCTTCCAGTTGGAATTGTTTTCTATTTCCAGATCAGATCTGTGATTATTATCAGCCACCTGGAAGAAGAGGACGTCTGATGATGTGAGCTGAAATTAATCTCTGGTAAAAAAAAACACTGAAATTAATCTCTAGATAAAAATGCTTTTAAAAACAATCAGCACAACCGAGACGCAGACACATCAAATAAAACAGAAGAGATTGTATGTAACTGATCTTCAAACATTCTGGAGAGCAGCGACAGACAGAACAGAAGCCTATAAAACAGTTTTCAGGAAGGGGGTGGAAGGGTACGATTGAGTCGAGTGACCAGTTCTGTCTCTATCCTGTAGTATCAGGAGCTCTGACCGAAGTGCGAGCTGAGCAGTCTTGACTTGTGACTTATTGTGCGGTCTATGATTGCTATGGGAGCTGAAACCAACCAGCCCCATTTCCACAGCACCAGACCCCCTTCCCTCTTATATCCCTCTCCCTCCCCTCAGAGGTCTTCCATGCCCAAGGAGCTAGGAGTCGGAGGGGGCTAGTGTGACCCCCGGGACTGGGCGTGGATCATCTTGAGCCGGGCCTGGTCGATGACGTCCAGCAGGTTCTTGGCGTCTACGGCCAGGGCGTGGGCCGCCGTCAGCATCTGTTTCTTGTAGTCCTGCTGCAAGCTGGTGAGGACGTACTGCTGGGCCAGCTTCATCTTGTTAATCAGCTCGGCCAGGTCAGAGTTCAACAGCTTCTGGGCCATCTCAATCTGCAGAGGAAGACAGTCAGAACACATAAGAAAAATAAGCCGGTTAGTTTGTTGTCAGACACAATAGGACAACAGTCAGAGTATCAACAGAGTCAGAAGCAATATGTTGACTTGTAATGAAGAGTTATTTCTCACCTCTCTGTGTGTGCTTGCTGGTAACACTGGTATGGTCTCGTCCACTGTGGCCAATAGGGTTCTCAACGCTAGTCCCACCTCCTGTAAAAAATAACCAGTATATCACTGTAATAGAAGAACAAAGCTAGAACGGCTTACAAACCAGTATCACTCGACAATAATATCCTCTTGATCAGCATATAATGATGATGATGATTCAACAACAAATGTTTTCTTTTATCGCCATTGATTGAAGCTAGCCTTACCTTGACCATTGGGACGTACTCCTCTGGAGGGGCTGGCTGGATCTTACTGGACATCTCTATAACAGCCTTGACCAGCCCCGTCACGTTCTCATACACCTTGTCGTTGGAGCGGTCCAAGTTGGCCGTGGGGGGAGGGCTGATCTCCTGAGGCTGGATCTACACACCACAGAGATGGGGGTGAGTTGGTTCACATACAGCATACTGAGGGAAGTGAATCTATCTACCTAGAAATCATGTTAGTTATTATATTTCTACAGTGAATCTATTATGATGAAATGTGTGATTGTAAATTTCTATTTCCAACGGGGCTATACATTTGGGTGAGTTTTTTTTCTCTCGCCTGAGTAGCCTCGTTTCCCTACCAAAAATAAAATCTGTGAAATAACAATGTCAAATACAGGTAGCCTAGTCAAATAATTAACATCCAATCACATTAACCGTTACTCTCGTGGAAATTCCACTAACGGTCCGTATGTAGCCAAACGTAGCTGCTGCTCATTCCGTTTGCTCTAAAATATAAATGATGATAAATGGTTAAAAAAGTACGGCCCACGTCCATAGAGACACATACCAGCTCTACTGGTAGTACTGCTACTACCAGCAGTACTACACCTGCACCTGTTGAAGACACAAGTTGTTCTGCTTCCACGAGCCCATCCAATGCTAGCATCAGTAATTCTACATTTGTTGCTAGCCCAGCTAGCATGGACACTGACAGTTGTGAATCTGATGCAGCCGAAGAGCTACTGCCCCCTTACCCAGGAAAGCACCGGACAACAGACAAGGACGTTGGACCATCGAAGAGGCGCAAATATGATGAGCATTACATTGATTTGGGGTTCACTTATATTGGGAGTAGTGCCTTTCCTCAGCCACAGTGTATTATATGTGCAAAAATACTATCTCACAACCTGATGAAAGCTTCACTCTTGCGCAGACATTTAGAAACAAAACATTCCAATTTGAAAAATAAGCCACAGGAGTTTTTTGAGTGAGAATTAAGACGACTTTCGAGTAGTAAGACATGTATAAAAGCAGCAGATACCATTAATAAGAAGGGGCTAGAAGCGTCTTATACGGTGAGCTACCGAGTGGCTAGGATAGGCAAGCCCCATACTATTGTGGAGGACTTAATTCTTCCGGAATGTTGGGGGAAAAGGCCAAAAAAACTATACAGACAATGTCTTCATCAAACACTGTTTCGTGACGCATCAGTGACATGGCAGGAGATGTTTTGAAACAATTACTGCTTCGCATAAAAGCCAGTGAATTCTATGCGTTGCAGCTGGATGAATCAACAGACGTGGCGGGCCTGGCACAGCTCCTGGTATTTGTCCGTTACGTTTATGGGGGGTCAATTAAGGAAGACATCCTCTTCTGCAAACCATTGGAAACCAGGACAACATGAGAGGATATTTTTAAAGTACTGGACAGCTTTGTGACATCAAATGGACTTTGGTGGTCAAGATGTCTTGGTATCTGTACTGACGGCGCAAAAGCCATGACAGGGAGACATAGTGGAGTGGTAATGGGTGTGCAAGCAGTTGCTCCCGACACCACTTGGGTACACTGCAGCATCCACCGAGAGGCTCTTGCTGCCAAGGGAATGCCTGACAGCTTGAAATGATGGTTAAATGGTTAAATGTGTTATAGCAAGGCCCCTGAACTCTCATGTATTTTCTACACTATGCAATGATATGGGCAGCGACCATGTAACACTTTTACAACATACAGAAGTTGGTTATCAAGGGGCAAAGTACTGACATGTTTTTTTATTTTTATTGAGAGACGAGCTTGCAGTTTTCTTTACTGACCATAATTTTCACTTGTCTGACCACTTGCATGATGACGAGTTTCTCACACGACTGGCCTATCTGGGTGATGTTTTTTCTCACCTGAATGATCTGAATCTAGGATTATACAGGCACTCTCCGCAACTATATTCAATGTGCGGGACAAAATTGAGGCTATGATTAAGAAATTGGAGCTCTTCTCTGTCTGCATTAACAAGGACAACACACAGGTCTTTCCATCATTGTATGATTTTTTGTGTGGAAATGAACTCAAGCTTACGGACAATGTCAAATGTGGTATAGCGAAGCACCTGAGTGAGTTGGGTGCCCAATTACGCAGGTACTTCCCCGAAACGGATGACACAAACAACTGGATTTGTTATCCCTTTCATGCCCTGCCTCCAGTCCACTTAGCGATATCTGAACAAGAGAGCCTCATCGAAATTGCAACAAGCGGTTCTGTGAAAATTGAATTTAATCAGAAGCCACTGCCAGATTTCTGGATTGGGCTGCGCTCAGAGTATCCTGCCTTGGCAAATCCCGCTATTAAGACACTGATGCCCTTTGCATCCACGTACCTATGTGAGAGTGGATTCTCGGGCTTCACTAGCATGAAAACTAAATACAGGCACAGACTGTGTGTGGACAATTATTTAAGACTGAGACTCTCTCCAATACAACCCAACATTGCAGAGTTATGTGCATCCTTTCAAGCACACCCTTCTCATTAACCTGTGGTGAGTTATTCACCATCTTCGATGAACAAATAAGGTTTTATATGTAAAATGGTTAAATAAAGAGCAAAATTATTGATTATTATGATATTATTATTTGTGCCCTGGTCCTATAAGAGCTCTTTGTCACTTCCCACAAGCCGGGTTGTGACAAAAACTCACACTCATTCTTATGTTTAATAAATGTATCGTATGGTGTGTATGTGGGCAGGCTTACAATAGATGGCAAAAAACAACATTTGAGAGTGCGCTGACCCTGGTGCTAGAGTGGGTACGCAGCTGACCCTGGTGCTAGAGGGGGTACGCAGCTGACCCTGGTGCTAGAGGGGGTACACAGCTGGAGGTTGAATGTTTGAAGGCGTATGTGACTATAAAAAGTTTGGGAACCACTGGTCTAGAGAAAAGAATCCAGGTGATTTTATGCGACTTGATTTTTGATGACTACACAACCAGAACTGTCCCAGCTTCCCTTCCAGCTGTCCTCTTCACTGGGACCACTAGGTGGTATCGAGCTAAAAGGGATTTCTTTCTGTAACCACTTGAAGACAGTTCATTTATAGATTCATCATGTGGCTACAGAGTGAACATTAGATGACAGTATTCGCCAGAATTACTGTCGCTCGAGTCACAAGTCATGTAGAGCATACAATCTCTGAACATGGTTGTGAACGACGTGTGATGAATTGGACCCCCAATACACCGAAACAAACATGTAGACAAACATACACTCTCACACACCACGGTCCAAACAGGAGGCAGAACCCAGTGGTGAGTCAGATTGTACATGATATACTATAATCTACTAGACCACAGTTAGTGATGGTAACTATGACAACACAACCCTACATACATCATGCCATACCACAGGGAAGAGAGTCATCAATGAAGGCCCACATTTATCTGTTATTACTCCCACGAATTGATTATACATCGTTACTATGACTGCCAAAATAACCATTACAGTCATTACTGAAATGACTGCCACTGAATACTAGAATGCTTTGGTTATGGCTTTCTTGCCAAGCTTCCATGGTTGTAGAACATACGCCTCGATGAAGTGGCCTCATCCGGAGTATTTTTTTATTTAACCTTTATTTAACTAGGCAAGTTAGTTCAAAACAAATTCTTATTTACAATGATGGCCTACCCCGGCCAAACGCTCCCCTGACCCGGATGACGAATTGTGCGCCGCCCTATGGGACTCCCGATCACGGCCAGTTGTGATACAGTTCGGGATCGAACCAGGGTCTGTAGTGATGCCTCAAGCACTAGGATGCAGTGCCTTAGGCCGCTGCGCCACTCGGGAGTAGTCGCATCCAGACACTGATCTATTGTATGTTCTAATGGTTACAGTTAGGATTCAGGCAGAGGAAACTGATCTTAGATCTGTGCCTAAGGGCCAATGCCACTATTCACTGGGCTAAGAAGGTTTGATGACTCTCCCTGTACAGTGGTAGAGAACGTTTTATTAGAGCGATCCCCAGTGGTCAGACAGTGACTGACACAAACACAAGACGTCTTACCCTCTAGGGCTAAAGGGCCACAACAGCAGGGTGAGGCACAGAGGCAAAACAAGGGAGTGCGATCGGGAGGGAGGGAGAGGGGGATGCAGGAGAAACAGAACAGAAGAGGGAGAAAGGATTAATACTGTAGAACCAAAGACAAAAGACAACATACAATGCATCAATACAATACAAGCAGACAGAAGACAACATGCAATGCATCAACACAATACAAGCAGACAGAAGACAACATGCAATGCATCAACACAATACAAGCAGACAGAAGACAACATACAATGCATCAATACAATACAAGCAGACAGAAGACAACATGCAATGCATCAACACAATACAAGCAGACAGAAGACAACATGCAATGCATCAATATAATACAAGCAGACAGAAGACAACATGCAATGCATCAACACAATACAAGCAGACAGGGCACAGCGTTTTAAAACACTGCAACAATACTGCCCTACCAAGCAAAAAGGCAGTAACTGCTCATAGAGTGGAACTGAGAAAAATGGCTTTTATTTACCTTGGTTTCACAATAACTTTATGCAGTTAACTACCAACATGACCCCCATTTTCTCCAGAACACAATAGAGGCAGGATACTTGTACACATGATTAAGCATGTATTTAATGAAGCAAACATGACATTAACTAATTTTCGACCAAATGAACAGTTACTGCCTTTTTGCTTGGTAGGGCAAAATAGTACCTCCCTGTTTCACTCCGTTTTGAGCCAGAAAGAGAAAGATCTGAGTACTAACTGGATGTTGAACTGACAGGAGGATCTAAAGGCCTGCACTATCGTATCTGGAGGTATTGTATGGTAATGTATGGTATTCTATTGTATCTGGAGGTATTGTATGGTATTGTATTCTATTGTATTTGGAGGCAATGTATGGTATTCTATTGTATTTTGAGGTATTGTATGGTAATGTATGCTATTGTAATGTATGGTATGGTATTCTATTGTATTTGGAGGTAATGTATGGTCATGTATAGTATTCTATTGTATTTGGAGGTATTCTATGGTATTCTATTGTATTTGGAGGTATTGTATGGTAATGTATGGTTTTCTATTGCATGTTATTGTATTGTTCATAATGTTAGCTTTCACTGGAGGAAGTGAGAAATTAGTCTAAAACCATTGGAACATGTCTTTAACTGTTGAGATCAAAGGAAGGTGAGAAGGGAGCTTTGGACTGGTCTTGGCTGGGTTCTATTTTGTTAGGAACCACTACTTTCCTTGGGCACTTCTATCCTCCACTGTATTAAAAGCCTTAGAGTTTTAACAGGGTTTTATTTTCAGAGCTAGAAGAAGAGAGGCCTCTCTAAGGGTCTCCCTTCAAACTGCCTGCCTGGAAAGTTCCAAGAAAAAACACACTCTTCGAAAACAGTCTTCATTTCACTGGCTCCTTTCTAAATGGACAGTTGTTGGCGTTGCATAACTAGGGCCCAGAATAAAGCCCAGAAAGTGTGGTTTTCCCTGCGGCTTTTTCTGGGCCGGCTTGTCGGCATCTGTATGGAGCCTGTGTAGGGGTGGATGGTGGGTTGACCCTGGCTGTGTAGGGGTGGACGGTGGGGTCAGGGTGGGATGACTCTGGCTGTGTAGGGGTGGACGGTGGAATCAGGGTGGGGTCAGGGTGTGATGACCCCGGCTTAGTAGGGGTGGATGGTGGAGTCAGGGTGGATGGTGGGTTCAGGGTGGATGGTGGGTTCAGGGTGGATGGTGGAGTCAGGGTGGATAGTGGGGTCAGTGTGTATGGTGGGTTCAGGGTGGATGGTGGAGTCAGGGTGGATGGTGGGTTCAGGGTGGATGGTGGGGTCAGTGTGGGATGATTTCCATCTAGTCCCCAACCCCCCCTGTCCTCCCTGCAGCCAAACAACTGCTTTTCCCAGGGAGGAAGTGGAGCGTATCCAATAGCTTTAATTTATTACTTTAGTTCCACATGAGCTGAGAATGATGGAAGCTGTTTTTTTTCCGACAGTCATTGTAGATTCTATATTTCTATGGACAAGCATGATGCCTGGTATTTACTGTACGTCTACATCATTGTGTTCTAAATGCAGACACCTACTCAATCAAGGGTTTTTCTTATTTCTTTTTTACTATTTTCTACATTGTAGAATAATAGTGAAGACATCTATGAAAAAACTATGAAATAACACATATGGAATCATGTAGTAACCAAAAAAAGTGTTAAACAAATCAAAATATATTTTATATTTGAGATTCTTCAAATTAGCCAACCTTTGCCTTGACAGCTTTGCACACTCTTGGCATTCTCTCCACCAGCTTCATGAGGTAGTCACCTGGAATGCATTTCAATTAACAGGTGTGCCTTTTTTAAAGTTAGTTTGTGGAATTTCTTTCCTTCTTAATGCGTTTGAGCCAATCAGTTGTGTTGTGACAAGGTAGGGGGGTATACAGAAGATAGCCCTATTTGGTAAAAAGACAAAGTCCATATTATGTCAAGAACAGCTCAAATAAGCAAAGAAAAACGACAGTCCATCATTACTTTAAGACATGAAGGTCAGTCAATCCGTAAAATTTCAAGACATTTCAACACTTCTGCAAGTGCAGTCGCAAAAACCATCAAGCGCTATGATGAAACTGGCTCTCATCAGGACCGCCACAGGAAAGGAAGAGGATAAGTTCATTAGTTACCAGCCTCAGAAATTGAAACCCAAATAAATGCTTCTCAGAGTTCAAGTAACAGACAAATCTCAACATCAACTGTTCAGAAGAGACTGGGTGAATCAGGCCTTCATGGTCGAATTGCTGCAAAGAAACCACTACTAAAGAACACCAATAAGAAGAAAACACGTGCTTGAGCCAAGAGACATGAGCAATGGACATTAAACCGGTGGAAATCTGTCCTTTGGTCTGCTGAGTCCAAATGTGAGATTTTTGGTTCCAACTGCCTTGTCTTTGTGAGACTGGCAAAAGAGTAGGTGAACGGATGATCTCCATATGTGTGGTTCCCACCGTGAAGCATGGAGTAAGAGGATGTGTGATGGTGTGGGGGTGCTTTGCTGGTGACACTGTCTGTGATTTATTTAGAATTCAAGGCACACTTAACCAGCATGGCTACCACAGCATTCTGCAGTGATACACCATCCCATCTGGTTTGCGCTTATTGGAACTATTATTTGTTTTTCAACAGGACAATGACCCAACACACCTCCAGGCTGTGTAAGGGCTATTTGATCAAGAAGGAGAGTGATGGAGTGCTGCATCAGATGACCTGGCCTCCACAAATCACCCGACCTCAACCCAATTAATATGGTTTGGGATGAGTTGGAACGCAGTGTGAAGGAAAAGCAGCCAACAAGTGCTCAGCATATGTGGGAACTCCTTCAAGACTGTTGGAAAAGCATTCCAGGTTAAGCTGGTTGAGAGAATGCCAGAGTGTGCAAAGCTGTCATCAAGGCAAAGGGTGGCTACTTTGAAGAATCTCAAATATGAAATATATTTTGATTTGTTTTACACTTTTTTGGTTACTACATGATTCCATGTGTTATTTCATAGTTTTGATGTTTTCACTATTATTCTACAATGTAGAAAATAGTAAAAAATAAAGAAAAACCTGTGAATGAGTAGGTGTGTCCAAACTTTTGACTGGTACTGTTTGTATGTGTGACCTCTGTAAGTGTGTTTATCTATCCACATGTGTGTCTTCAGTGTGTATATCTATCCACATATGACTTCTGTAAGTGTATATATCTATCCACATGTGTCTTCAGTGTGAATATCTACATTTGTCTGAGTACTTTGGGTTGGGCTAGCTTTGCTCTGTACTGTCTGAGGCTTGGCTGAGAGAGAGGGAGGGAGAGAGCTGATCTAGGAACCCCGTTCTGTTGACTAGCAGCAACTTTAACCGCCTGGGCTCTTGGTGAAGCAGGGGAAATACTGACATGTTTTCAGAGCTTTTCCTGTCCAGATCCCCATCTGCTCTGAATCTGGCTATAGGTTAGATTTCTCTCAGCTCCTTAATAAACTGGGAGGACGTATTTATGTCAGAACTTAAAAGGAACTGGTGATAGTCCGGTAAGAAATAGAAAGCATGCTTGAAACGGCAGCAGTAACCCATAGCAACCAAAAGCACATGCATTGTCTCAATGTTAAAGTACTGGTCTCTTTGTCATACAACATTATAGTGATACTTCAGTAACTCCCCTGAGGATGAGGGTTCAGGCTCAAGAACTTTTCCTGACCACTGACCTGACCGGGAGAAACTCTGGGCCCTGCTACTCCTAGACCATGTGACCTGACCGGGAGAAACTCTGGGCCGTGCTACTCCTAGACCATGTGACCTGACCGGAAGAAACTCTGGGCCCTGCTACTCCTAGACCATGTGACCTGACCGGTATAAACTCTGGACCCTGCTACTCCTAGAGCATGTGACCTGACCGGGAGAAACTCTGGGCCCTACTACTCCTAGACCATGTGACATGACCGGGAGAAACTCTGGGCCCTGCTACTCCTAGACCATGTGACCTGACCGGGAGAAACTCTGGGCCGTGCTACTCCTAGACCATGTGACCTGACCGGGAGAAACTCTGGGCCGTGCTACTCCTAGACCATGTGACCTGACCGGTATAAACTCTGGGCCCTGCTACTCCTAGACCATGTCACCTGACCGGGATAAACTCTGGGCCCTGCTACTCCTAGACCATGTCATCTGACCAGGAGAAACTCTGGGCCCTGCTACTCCTAGACCATGTCACCTGATCGGGAGAAACTCTGGGCCCTGCTACTCCTAGACCATGTGACCTGACCAGGAGAAACTCTGGGCCCTGCTACTCCTAGACCATGTCACCTGATCGGGAGAAACTCTGGGCCCTGCTACTCCTAGAGCATGTCACCTGACCGGGAGAAACTCTGGGTCCTGCTACTCCTAGTGTAGCCCTAGGTATGAGTCATGTAGCCTGGTCCCAGATCTATTTGTGCCGTCTTGACCACTGACCTGATCAGGTTAATCTGCCTCACCTAAAGCCCATTCTGGTGGGAAGCTGCTATAGACCACCAAGTGCTAACAGTCAGTATCTGGATAATATGTGTGAAATGCTTGATAATGTATGTGATATCAACAGAGAAGTATATTTTCTGGGTGATTTAAATATTGACTGGCTTTCATCAAGCTACCCACTCAAGAAAAAACTGTAACCAGTGCCTGCAACCTGGTTGAGGTTGTCAGTCAACCTACCAGGGTATTTACAAACAGAACTGGAATGAAATCATCAACATGTATTGATCACATTCATTGAATCAGATGGCTCATTCATCACAAAACCCACTGATATTGCCAACTACTTCAATTACTTTTTCATTGGCAAGATGAGCAAACTTAGGGATGACATGCCAGCAACAAACGCTGACACTACACATCCAGGTATATCTGACCAAATGATAAAAAACAAGAATTGTACTTTTGAATTCCGTAAAGTCAGTGTGGAAGAGGTGAAAATATTATTGTTGTCTATCAACAATGACAAGCCACCGGGGTCTGACAATCTGGATGGGAAATTACTGAGGATAATAGAGGACAATATTGCCACATCTTCAATTTAAGCCTACAAAAACGTGTGTGCCCTCAGGCCTGGAAGGAAGCTAAAGTCATTCCGCTACCCAAGAATAGTAAAGCCCCCTTTACTGGGTCAAATAGCTGACCAATCAGCCTGTTATCAACCCTTAGTAAACTTCTGGAAAAAATTGTGTTTGACCAGATACAATGCTATTTCACAGTAAACAAATTGACAACAGACCTTCAGCACGCATATAGGGAAGGACACTCAACAAGCACAGCACTTACACAAATGACTGATGATTGGCTGAGAGAAATTGATGATAAAATGATTGTGGGGGCTGTCTTGTTAGAGTTCAGTGCAGCTTTTGACATTATCGATCATAGTCTGCTGCTGGAAAAATGTATGTGTTATGGCTTTACTCCCCCTGCTATAATGTGGATAAAGAGTTACTTGTCTAACAGAACACAGAGGGTGTTCTTTAATGGAAGCCTCTCAAACATAATCCAGGTAGAATCAGGAATGCTCCAGGGTAGTTGTTTAGGCCCCTTACTTTTTTCAATCTTTACTAACGAGATGCGTAAAGCCAGTGTGTCTATGTATGCGGATGACTCAACACTATACATGTCAGCTACTACAGCAACTGAAATGACTGCAACCATTAACAAAGAGCTGAAGTTAGTTTCTGAATGGGTAGCAAGAAATAAGTTAGTCCTAAATATTTCCAAAACTAAAAGCATTGTATTTGGGACAAATCATTCACTAAACCCTAAACCTCAACTACATCTCGTAATGAATAATGTGGAAATTGAGCAAGTTGAGGTGACTAAACTGCTTGAGGTAACCCTGGATTGTAAACTGTCATGGTCAAAACATTGATACAACAGTAGCTAAGATGGGGAGAAGTCTGTCCATAATTAAGCGCTGCTCTGCCTTCTTCACAACACTATCAACAGGGCATGTCCTACATGCCTTAGTTTTGTCGCACCTGGACTACTGTTCAGTAGTGTGGTCATGTGCCACAAAGAGGGATTTGGGAAAATTGCAGTTGGCTCAGACTAGAGAAGCACGGCTAGCCCTTAAAAGTACACGGAGAGATAACATATTTGTTATTTTTAATTTTTTTAGCCCCTTTTTCTCCCCAATTTCGTGGTATCTAATTGTTAATAATTACTATCTTGTCTCATCGCTACAACTCCCGTATTGGCTCGGGAGAGTTGAAGGTCGAAAGACATGCGTCCTCCGAAACACAACCCAACCAAGCCGCACTGCTTCTTAACACAGCGCGCATCCAACTAGGATGCCAGCCGCACCAATGTGTCGGAGGAAACACCGTGCACCTGGCGACCTTGGTTAGCGTGCACTGCGACCGGACCGCCACAGGAGTCGCTGGTGCGCGATGGGACAAGGATATCCCTACCGGCCAAACCCTCCCTAACCCGGACGACGCTAGGCCAATTGTGCATCGCCCCACGGACCGGCTGCGATGCAGTGCCCTAGACCACTGCGCCACCCGGGAGGCCCCACGGAGAGATAACATTAATTTACATTTAAGTCATTTAGCAGACGCTCTTATCCAGAGCGACTTACAAATTGGAAAGTTCATACATATTCATCCTGGTCCCCCCGTGGGGAATGAACCCACGACCCTGGCGTTGCAAGCGCCATACTGAGCCACAGTGCATGCATGCATGTTAATCTCTCATGGCTCAAAGTGGAAGAGCGATTGACTTCATCACTACTTGTTTTTGTAAGAGGTGTTGACAAGCTGAATGTACCGAGCTGTCTGTTTAAAATACCAGCATACAGCTCAGAGAACCATTCATACCCCACAAGACATGCCACAAGAGGTTTCTTCACAGTCCCCAAGTCCAGAACAGACTTTGGGAGGCACACAGTACTACATAGAGCCATGACTACATGGAACTCTATTTCACATCAGGTAACTGATCAGATCAGATTGAAAAACAAGTAAAAATACACCTTATGGAACAGCAGGGACTGTGAAGAGACACACACAAAGGTACAGGCACATGCATACGCACACATTGTGATATTGTTGTATGGTTGTATTAAAAATGTTGTATTGTAGATATGTAGTGGTGTAATAATGTTATATGATGTACCGTTGTATTTTTTGTTTTATATGTAATGTAAATTATTTAATATGTTTGGACCCCAGGAAGAGTATCTGCTGCCTTGGAAGGAACTAATGGGGATCCCTAATAAACCCCAGGAAGAGTAGCTGCTGCCTTGGCAGGAACTAATGGGGATCCATAATAAACCCCAGGAAGAGTAGCTGCTGCCTTGGCAGGAACTAATGGGGATCCATAATAAACCCCAGGAAGAGTAGCTGTTGCCTTGGCAGCAGCTAATGGGGATCTATACTAAATACAAATACAAATAGCACAAACAAATGTAGGACCACGCTCAACCAAGCTGTGATGGTGACCCTGGAGTAAGACATTAAGACAGTGTTGTCTTGGTACTGTGATGGTGACCCTGGAGTAAGACATTAAGACAGTGTTGTCTTAGTACTGTGATGGTGACCCTGGAGTAAGACATTAAGACAGTGTTGTCTTAGTACTGTGATGGTGACCCTGGAGTAAGACATTAAGACAGTGTTGTCTTGGTACTGTGATGGTGACCCTGGAGTAAGACATTAAGACAGTGTTGTCTTAGTACTGTGATGGTGACCCTGGAGTAAGACATTAAGACAGTGTTGGCTTAGTGCTGTGATGGTGACCCTGGAGTAAGACATTAAGACAGTGTTGTCTTAGTACTGTGATGGTGACCCTGGAGTAAGACATTAAGACAGTGTTGTCTTAGTACTGTGATGGTGACCCTGGAGTAAGACATTAAGACAGTGTTGTCTTAGTACTGTGATGGTGACCCTGGAGTAAGACATTAAGACAGTGTTGTCTTAGTACTGTGATGGTGACCCTGGAGTAAGACATTAAGACAGTGTTGTCTTAGTACTGTGATGGTGACCCTGGAGTAAGACATTAAGACAGTGTTGTCTTAGTACTGTGATGGTGACCCTGGAGTAAGACATTAAGACAGTGTTGTCTTGGTGCTGTGATGGTGACCCTGGAGTAAGACATTAAGACAGTGTTGTCTTAGTACTGTGATGGTGACCCTGGAGTAAGACATTAAGACAGTGTTGTCTTAGTACTGTGATGGTGACCCTGGAGTAAGACATTAAGACAGTGTTGTCTTAGTACTGTGATGGTGACCCTGGAGTAAGACATTAAGACAGTGTTGTCTTGGTACTGTGATGGTGACCCTGGAGTAAGACATTAAGACAGTGTTGTCTTAGTACTGTGATGGTGACCCTGGAGTAAGACATTAAGACAGTGTTGTCTTAGTGCTGTGATGGTGACCCTGGAGTAAGACATTAAGACAGTGTTGTCTTAGTACTGTGATGGTGACCCTGGAGTAAGACATTAAGACAGTGTTGTCTTAGTACTGTGATGGTGACCCTGGAGTAAGACATTAAGACAGTGTTGTCTTAGTACTGTGATGGTGACCCTGGAGTAAGACATTAAGACAGTGTTGTCTTGGTGCTGTGATGGTGACCCTGGAGTAAGACATTAAGACAGTGTTGTCTTGGTGCTGTGAGTGTTGCTGTACCTTGACCCCCTCGTTGTAGCTGTCTACAGGGTTGAGGCTGGCCAGACTGCCCAGGTGGCTGGGGGCTCCAGGACGAGGAGGCTTCTTAGGAGGGGCCACATGCTCTGAGAGGAGTGAGAGAGGAAGGAGGAGAGTTAATGTGTGTGTGTGTGTGTGTGTGTGTGTGTGTGTGTGTGTGTGTGTGTGTGTGTGTGTGTGTGTGTGTGTGTGTGTGTGTGTGTGTGTGTGTGTGTGTGTGTGTGTGTGTGTGTGTGTGTGTGTGTGTCTAAAAGAGAGAAAGATACACGAATATCAGAACACACAGAGTAGATAGACTCATGTTGCCATTCCAGTATGTGTAGTGACATATGTGCTGAGGACTGTCTTACCTGGTTTCCCCAGTCCCACTGGTTGGTATATGTTTCCTGTCTGAGGGGAAACATAGAAACGCAAACAAATGATTAGAAAGGCACACTGGCACTTTTCTGTCTGTCTGGCTGGCTGACTGTGCTTTTCCAACAGCACTCTGGATTAGGGCTTCCCATGGGCCCAGTGTGTTTCAGTGTTGTTGTGGGGACCATGTGGCTAACAGCACAGCATATCTCAGACCCTCAGAGACAAGCAGACAGCTACATTTCTCCAGCTCCTCCCCAAAACCCTCTTTTCTCTTGATTTTAACACACTATGGTGTTTTCTTCTCCCATCTACATTCGGATGTTTCCTCTTCTCAGAGCAGAGACCCACAGTTTTGTTCTGTAATTACTGTGTAAATGGGTCTGGTTGGTTTGTGGGTGTTCTATAGCTGACGCCTGTTTTTAAAGATTATCCAGCAGCAGAGAGAGATGATGGCATGAGAAACTGTTGCCACAGTTCAGTTCCCACCCTCCCTAGTCCCAATATGTCGGCCTAGTGGGACTGGGCTGGTTCAGAGTGTCCAGCTTGAACAGGGCTGTTCAATATCGGTCCAGGAGGGCCGAAACCCTTCTAGTTTTCTGTCCTTCTAACAAGGGACTAACTCAGACCTGGGACACCAGGTGAGTGCAATTAACTACCAGGTAGAAAGACAAAACAGACGTGTTTGGGACATCCAGGACCAGGACTGAACATCCCCAAGGTAGTATATGTGTATATTACTGAGGTAGTATATGTGTATATTACTAAGGTAGTGTATGTGTATATTACTGAGGTAGTATATGTGTATATTACTGAGGTAGTATATGTGTATATTACTAAGGTAGTATATGTGTATATTACTGAGGTAGTATATGTGTATATTACTAAGGTAGTATATGTGTATATTACTGAGGTAGTATATGTGTATATTGCTGAGGTAGTATATGTGTATATTACTGAGGTAGTATATGTGTATATTACTAAAGTAGTATATGTGTATATTACTAAGGTAGTATATGTGTATATTACTAAGGTAGTATATGTGTATATTATTGAGGTAGTATATGTGTTTATTACTAAGGTAGTATATGTGTATATTACTAAGGTAGTATATGTGTATATTACTAAGGTAGTATATGTGTATATTACTGAGGTAGTATATGTGTTTATTACTAAGGTAGTATATGTGTATATTACTAAGGTAGTATATGTGTATATTACTGAGGTGGTATATGTGTATATTACTGAGGTAGTATATGTGTATTTTACTGAGGTAGTATATGTGTATATTACTAAGGTAGTATATGTGTATATTACTAAGGTAGTATATGTGTATATTACTGAGGTGGCATATGTGTATATTACTGAGGTAGTATATGTGTATATTACTAAGGTAGTATATTTGTATATTACTGAGGTAGTATATGTGTATATTACTGAGGTGGTATATGTGTATATTACTAAGGTAGTATATGTGTATATTACTGAGGCCAGCGCTATAAAATTCAGACAAAATGTCTGTTGGAAGAATTATTGAAATGGAAAAATTTAATAAATACATTGGTTTATTGAAAAACAATATGTCCTGCTCCGTCCCTCTGGGGGTATGAACCTAAACAAACGGTGGGTCATGGGAAACTCACCGGCCCCTGGAGACTGCAGTCCTCCCTGTCAATGCTGCCCCGCGAGTTCCTGGATTCTGGCTTCTGACGAGAACACATAGCAGAGGGTCAGAGAACTAGCTAGCTACTATCTGACCACCTCATAACCACAACCTCAAAGATTAAAACCTCATTTATCACTAAAACCATTGTTACAGTAGCCTTTAAATAGAATACTATAGAGTCTGTTTCTTACAACATAAGATGACATGACTGCCGATTTCTCGCTAGTGTTTAATTCCATGAGAGCATAGAACTCACAATTCCGTTTGAAACGGATCTGTTCTTTTATCTTGCTGTGTTAACCCTCATTCCCTGCTACCAACAAACAATACCAAATCAACCAATCATCCATCCAGTACAATCTAAAATATATTTATGCCACCCTGACTGACCACAAAGATATGCAAACACAGACAGTGCAGTGAGATAACTATATGCACAGAAGGAATCTTCAGAGCTTCAGGAGCACCTTGTTGAGAGTTAAACATCTTTCCAGGTATCCAAGTACCAGCAGTACAAATCCACACAGAAAGCCACCTAAACAACCACCACCCCTTCCCAGCCATGATCTGTACCGGTTTTCCAAAGCAGGACTTGAAAAGGTGCATCCTCTGAGCTCTGTGGAAAGCGGTGGTCCCATCGGCAGAGTGAGACAACAGTCTGAAGTTTCTGCTGCTGGATGAGGAAGGTTTAAACGTGTCTGACGGATTCATGCAGAGACTGATCCCACAGCAGACTCCTCTTGCTCTGTGCCAGACCTCCTTCTCTCTCTCTCTCTCTCCCTCTCTCTCCCCCTCTCTCTCTCTCCCTCTCTCTCCCCCTCCCTCTCTCCCTCTCTCCCGCTCTCCCTCTCTCCCTCCCTCCTTTACTTTCTCCCAGTTGACGATCTCAACCCTTATTTGTGTACAGGAATACATAATCATATGAAACCAAATATTTCACACAAATCACATGAATAAAGATAGTGAATGTCTAAATGCTACAGTGGCTAAGGTATACAAAGGATGACCACGTCAGTGTTGTCGGTTCCGTTGCCAGATCTGCCTAAAGGATCTTTCTAATTCTGAGAACAGCATGAACACTGGCTGAGATTTCCACCCATCTTCACCACAATATCTGGCGGCCAAATGAAACCGGCAGCATTAATGATTGCTCTCTTTCTGAACCCTGGCTGGCTGGGGCTGTGGATAAACAGACGCAGACCAAAATATTTTCCACAGGAAAGCCTTCTGGTAGGGAGAGGGATCATGAAGGGGTGGAGGGACTGTTATCACAGAGGCTGGCTGCTCAAATACCAGAACTGTTAAAGATCCCTTTAAATCCAGTTTAGAAAACTCTTAAGTCCTATGCAATTGTCTTGTTGGACGCGGCAACACCATAAACATTTTCAAGGGACACAAATTGTATCCTTTATCAATGTGTTATTTCCACGAAGGTAATTTTCAATATATTGCTCAAACAATGTAGATGGCCTATTCTGGACATGGATCATATGATTGTATGAGTATTAAATATGAAATGTAAAGCCAACAGCAGCTAGGTAGCACTACTGTCATCTTTAACCATCCTCTAGCTCTCCAGAGAGTCTAGCTCTCCAGAGAGTCTAGCTCTCCAGAGAGTCTAGCTCTCCAGAGAAAAGAGAAGGGTTCTAGAATGCTGACTGATCCCTGATTTTCCCTCAGGAGATGAGTTTGTGGTCAGAGTTCGGGTCTCTCTGACACATTCACACACAGACACACACCACCCACGCACCTTTACAGCTTTGTTTTCTCTCCATATCAAACAGCTAGGGAGAAGATCACTCTTCCCACCTTATTTCACTGAATGAAAACAACAATGATCTGGATCTCCTCCAGCAGAGACAAACAACCCCAGGAGGGGGACGGGCTAAAGATTGAGCTCGTAGAGAAAACACTAGTGTGCGTGACACTGTAATCCAATCCAGATGTTTACCCCAACTAAACAGTCAGCGGCATACTACTGATATGATGCTTCTGGGAAAGACTGACTGGATAACAGTTCATTGAATAAAATAAAAGCAAACCCAAGTGTATTTACTATAACTGTGATCAGTGGTTGTCTCCACCCAGCTATCTTAAGATGAATGCACTAACTGTGATCAGTGGTTGTCTCACCCAGCTATCTGAAGATGAATGCACTACCTGTGATCAGTGGTTGTCTCCACCCAGCTATCTGAAGATGAATGCACTACCTGTGATCAGTGGTTGTCTCCACCCAGCTATCTGAAGATGAATGCACTAACTGTGCTCAGTGGTTGTCTCCACCCAGCTATCTGAAGATTAATGCACTAAATGTGATCAGTGGTTGTCTCCACCCAGCTATCTGAAGATTAATGCACTAAATGTGATCAGTGGTTGTCTCCACCCAGCTATCTGAAGATGAATGCACTAAATGTGATCAGTGGTTGTCTCCACCCAGCTATCACCCAGCTTAAGATGAATGCACTAAATGTGATCAGTGGTTGTCTCCACCCAGCTATCTTAAGATGAATGCACTAAATGTGATAAATGTGATCAGTGGTTGTCTCCACCCAGCTATCTGAAGATGAATGCACTAAATGTGATCAGTGGTTGTCTCCACCCAGCTATCTGAAGATGAATGCACTAAATGTGATCAGTGGTTGTCTCCACCCAGCTATCTGAAGATGAATGCACTAACTGTAAGTTGCTCTGGATAATACTCAATTGATCTCAAAATCCACAAGGCTAAATGTGAATTCTTACTAATAACCACCATAAATATTTGTCTAGTGGGGTATTTGCATATGATCTCAGTGATCATTATCCCATAATATGTATTAGAGATACCAATCAGCAAAAAAGCGACTTTTCGTTTAATTAAGGGACATTTAACAAAGGTAAGGTTCTAACATGCCATGTTCTACTCTGTCTCCTGTATTCCTGACCCTGCGTTGGCTCTACAACATTTCTCCTCAATATTTATTCCTCCAGATGAACACGACCCTTTGAAACAATGCATAGCTCTGAAATAAAACCAAAGGTTAGATCTATCTGTCATCCAGATGACAACTCAGGCCTGGGTCAAAGCAAGGAAAACTGACTCTGTAGTAGACGGTCAATATTTCAGACAAACAGATGTACTATCTTGATTAAGAAAGCTAAATCAAAAATCCTTTTAAAGCTCTATCTTTGACCGCTGGTGATCCTTCATTTTTGAAAACAGTAAATGCACGGAAGTGTACAAATTCCTCTTCTTCCCTGCTAAGCAAGTTCTGTCTGAATCTGGCATCATAAATGAGAAGAATGGGATAAGTGATGCTTTTAATCATTTATCATCTCGGCAGGCTTTTTATGTGAGAGAAACAGTGGTTTAATTGACCCTGGTCAGTCAATCGACTGCTCTTCCCTCTGCCCGCCTCTAGCTGACTTGACAGTTAACCCGTCAACTTCTAGTGAATCTTTGTTTTCATTTCAACAATTTACTATCTGTAATGTGCTAGTTGCCTTGCTTAAGATGGATTTATTATTTTTTTACATCAACTGGGGCTGATATGCTTGATCCATTTCTGCTGCAGCTCTCTGCCCCCCTGCCTGCTGAATCATTGTACTCCTGCCCCCCTCAAATTGGCCTAGATCAGGCTGCATGTAACTGCTTTAAAAATTACTTGACAGATTGAACTCAATGTGTATCTACTGATGGTTTAAAATCAGGTTCTGGACACAACGAAAGGTGTCCCCCAGGGGTCCATTTTGGGTTCTGTACCTTTTACTGTTAACATTAACAATATTGACTTGTAACCTGCACTTGTATTCTTGTATTCCGACAACACTGTTGTCTATGCTATGGCCCCCACGGTTGACAAGGCTCTATTTGAACTACAGTCTGCCTTCATTGAATTACAGAAAAACCTTATTGACTTGAAATTAGTATTGACTGCAGGTAAAACTAAGTATATATTGTTTTTTAGAGTGCAAAATTAACGGATGATTTATTTTATTATGAATTTTGGATGGTGTCCATATTGATCATGTCCCTCCTCACAAATATCTGAGCATCTGGATAGATTAATATCTGTCTTTTAAAAAGCATATTGATTAGGGCTCCATATTGATTAAGGCACTGCATCTCAGTGCAAGGGGCATCAATGCAGTCCCTGGTTCGAATCCAGGCTGCATCACATCCGGACGTGATTGGGAGTCCCATAGGGCGGCGCACAATTGGCCCAACGTCGTCCGTCATTGTAAATAAGAATTTGTTCTTAACTGATTTGCCTAGTTAAATAAAGGTAACATAAAAAATGTAATAAATAGTAAGTTACGAAGCTGAGTACAAAAATGGTCTTCCTCTATAGAAGGTCCCGTCCCTTGCTAAATAGAAAGCAGATTATTCAGTCGACGGTCCTAGACTATGGCGACATCATCTATATGAACACAGCTGACACTTCATTATAGCTGTTAGATGCAGTTTATCATTAGCTTTATTACGGGAGACAGTTTTAGTGCTCATCACTGCATTCTCTACCAGAAAGTTGGTTGTCCCTATTTGATGTCTACAAAAACTTCCACCGTACCTAACATCATTACTAAACTGTAGACTTATGAGTTACCAGCCCCCGGTATCAGGGATTGCTAACTTTTCAGATTCCTTGTCTCTACTGAATTAGGTGAATCCATTTTTAGTTTCTTGTACCTTATTTCTGGAAAGATCTTCTAAATGTTCATAAATGTGATGTTCTGGTGTCACTAGGTCAATTCAGAAGAGTGATTGAGGATCTTATTACTGATGAATGTGATGTTCTGGTGTCACTAGGTCAATTCAGAAGAGTGATTGAGGATCTTATTACTGATGAATGTGATGTTCTGGTGTCTCTAGGTCAATTCAGAAGGCTGATTGAGGATCTTATTACTGATGAATGTGATGTTCTGGTGTCACTAGGTCAATTCAGAAGGCTGATTGAGGATCTTATTACTGATGAATGTGATGTTCTGGTGTCACTAGGTCAATTCAGAAGGCTGATTGAGGATCTTATTACTGATGAATGTGATGTTCTGGTGTCTCTAGGTCAATTCAGAAGGCTGATTGAGGATCTTATTACTGATGAATGTGATGTTCTGGTGTCACTAGGTCAATTCAGAAGGCTGATTGAGGATCTTATTACTGATGAATGTGATGTTCTGGTGTCACTAGGTCAATTCAGAAGGCTGATTGAGGATCTTATTACTGATGAATGTGATGTTCTGGTGTCACTAGGTCAATTCAGAAGGCTGATTGAGGATCTTATTACTGATGAATGTGATGTTCTGGTGTCTCTAGGTCAATTCAGAAGGCTGATTGAGGACCTTATTACTGAGGAATGTGATGTTCTGGTGTCACTAGGTCAATTCAGAAGGCTGATTGAGGATCTTATTACTGATGAATGTGATGTTCTGGTGTCACTAGGTCAATTCAGAAGGCTGATTGAGGATCTTATTACTGATGAATGTGATGTTCTGGTGTCTCTAGGTCAATTCAGAAGGCTGATTGAGGACCTTATTACTGAGGAATGTGATGTTCTGGTGTCACTAGGTCAACTCAGAAGGCTGATTGAGGATCTTATTACTGATGAATGTGATGTTCTGGTGTCTCTAGGTCAATTCAGAAGGCTGATTGAGGATCTTATTACTGATGAATGTGATGTTCTGGTGTCACTAGGTCAACTCAGAAGGCTGATTGAGGATCTTATTACTGATGAATGTGATGTTCTGGTGTCACTAGGTCAATTCAGAAGGCTGATTGAGGATCTTATTACTGATGAATGTGATGTTCTGGTGTCTCTAGGTCAACTCAGAAGGCTGATTGAGGACCTTATTACTGATGAATGTGTTTGTTTTTTATGACCGTGTTTTTCTTCCTGTTTGCATTTTGCATTTATATTGATGTGTGTATTTTATGTAATTTCTGTAATTCAGGGCTCATCTGTAAAAGACACCTTGGTCTCTGTATAACTACCTGATAAATTAAAGGTTAAAAAACATTAAATTGACATTACATCTTACGTAGAGAGAGTATGTCTCTCAGTCACAAGGATCAGGTGATTGACAACAAGGGTGTAGACTGAGGTAGAGAGCATATGTTTCTATTCAGCAGGAGTTAGTGAGGTACAAACAGAGGATGAAAGGTGCTGTTGCTAATACACATCCTAATTGGGGATCCAAATAACCAAAGGTGAGATTGAGAGTGTATTAGCTGGTGTTTTAGCATGATAGCGAGAGGGAGCCAGTGTGGGGTAAAAGATGAAGTAGCCAGATGGTACTGGGTGAATAAGGTCGATAAGAGGCTGTTACCAGGAAGATCTCCTTCTGCTCCAGCCAGCGCTGGTCCTCAACCTATCTCTCTCTCCCTTTCTCTCAGGACGGTGCGCGTGTGTGTCAGTAGGTGGTGAATAAGGGTCTGTTAAGGTGTCTGCATACATAGCTAGGCGGAGTGAACGTCTCTGCTCGCTCGCATACTTAAAATACAGTCGTTTAAAAAACTAGAAAAAAGCGGCAATGCTACCTTTTGTCCCTTTTGAGACAAGTACCGCTTCCTCAAAATAGTCAGAATTAATCTAACACAACTCAAGAAATCTCTCCTTAATTTTGACATTTTTGTAGAGGAGGACTTAGTTGTGCAATTTTACGTCTAACTAATGTTTGGTGCAGTATTTCATAAGTGAAAAAATGTGCATGAAAACTAGTCTTCTGTCGTTGAATGACAACAAACATTTAATTTGACAAATCCCTACTGTTGACCAATCACTGACGAAGGGGCGTAAACTTCAGCTACCAAGCTCCAATAAGCCTCAATAAAAAATGTTGTGAGATCGAACAGCCCCAAAAAAAACCTGCCGAAGACCAAAATGGATAAAAACATCACAAACTGTTTCGACTGGGAAGCATACGGTAAGCTTTACCAGGAAGCACTCCTCCTGCTCCAACCAGCGCTGGTCCTCCTCCATCTGCTGCTGCTGCTGCATCAGCCTCTCCTCCATCAGGTGGGGGGGCAGCGCCTGGCCCAGACCACGCATGTCCAACGCACCTCCGTCCTGGGAGAGGTTAAAGACAGGCAGAGGGGGAGGGAAGGAGAGGGGGATTGAGGGAGAGGGAGGTAGAGAGGATAGTGGATTAGTATTAAGCCTCATCTGTGATTGCTAGAGATGTACCAAGCTGAGACAATAGCTGATGAAATTCAGCAATTTCCCCTGAATACAATTGGCAAAACCACATAGTAAGGAGAGTACACATGTATATTTTTGTGGAGCTCTCTCTCACCTCCATGTTGGGGGACCACATGGGGACGTCTCCTGGTCGGTGGTGGTTCCAGGCCTCCTGAGGGTCCAGAACACCGGCCTGGGGAGAGTACCCTCCACTGTGCATAGCGGGAATGCCGTGGGGGCCAGGGTACCCAACCTGGATATGGTAGGACAGACGACAGGTGAAAACCCCATTTTGTTTGGAGAGAGGATTGTGATGATACAAAAGTATTGTCTGTGAGGCAAGGCTGTTCATCATATAACACATAGGCCCAAGTTAGCATTTCAGGGGACAGAGAAACACTTAGCTTTCAGTATAACGCAGTACCTCATTATTTACCCTCCAGACACAAAGACCTCTGGGACTTAATGTATATCTGAGCCTATATGTGACATGGCTGACATGGCCTATATGTGACATGGCCTATATGTGACATGGCTGACATGGCCTATATGTGACATGTGACATTAGTACTGGCTGATAAACATCCTAAAAATAACTGACCTGAAAATAAAAGACAATGACCTATAAATATGCATACCGGCACACAGAACGCCTTTTAAGGCGATAACGTAGTCGAGCGCGATAACAACAGAATCTGAGAGTGGATTTTTCCGCAGATGGAATCTGCCTTAAGTCAACAATGCCAGCAGTTTGAAAAAGTGTTACAGGAAATTCCCGCTGTCAGCAATGTATTATGGGGAGCTGAGGTGCTGTAAAATAACTTAGTTTGGGGAGATATCATTTCTCATTCTCAATGCATTCACTATTTCAGCTCAGCTGCCATGGGAAGATAGAGAGAGGGCAAGCAAGTCACGTCACCGTAAATTCACCATTTTACACAAGATGATAAAGGTGATCACGTTCTCAGTCTCTGTCCACTGTCTGTCCATGTAACACTGTCCACTGTCTGTCCATGTAACACTGTCCACTGTCTGTCCATGTAACACTGTCTACTGTCTGTCCATGTAACACTGTCCACTGTCTGTCCATGTAACACTGTCCACTGTCTGTCCATGTAACACTGTCCACTGTCTGTCCATGTAACACTGTCCACTGTCTGTCCATGTAACACTGTCCACTGTCTGTCCATGTAACACTGTCCACTGTCTGTCCATGTAACACTGTCTACTGTCTGTCCAATGTCTGTCCATGTAACACTGTCCACTGTCTGTCCATGTAACACTGTCCACTGTCTGTCCATGTAACACTGTCCACTGTCTGTCCATGTAACACTGTCCACTGTCTGTCCATGTAACACTGTCCACTGTCTGTCCATGTAACACTGTCCACTGTCTGTCTACCACTAGCTAGTAAGAACCAAACCACTGCCAAGTAGCTAGAAAAATATTCACGAAGACAGCTCCATTTAAGTACATTTACTAAACCAGTATTGTCAATCAATAGAAGAGACGTGGAACCCCATTCTAATTCTATGGGTAATACACAGTAATTCAAAATCACATTTATTGGTCACATACACATATTCAGCAGATGTTATTGCGGGTGTAGTGAAATGCTTGTGTTCCTAGCTCCAACAGTGCAGTAGAATCTAACAATTCACAACAATACACAAATCTAAAAGTAAAAGAATGGAATTAAGAAATATATAAATATTAGGACCTGCAATGTCCGAGTGGCATTGACTAAAATACAGTCAAATAGAATACAGACTTCCTGTGACATCGGGTGCTGTAGGTGTCCTGGAGGGTAGGCAGTGTGCCCCCGGTGATGCGTTGGGCAGATCACACCACCCTATGGAGAGCCCTGCGGTTGCAGGCGGTGCAGTTTCCGTACCAGGCGGTGATACAGCCCGACAGGATGCTCTCAATTGTGCATCTGTAAAAGTTTGTGAGGGTCTTAGGGGCCAAGACGAATTTCTTCAGCCTCCTTTGGTTGGACCATTTCACAACTCTGTCTGTGTGGGTGTCTGTGTGGGTGGACCATTTCAGATTGTCAATGATGTGTACGCAGAGGAACTTGAAGATTTCCACCTTCTCCACTGCGGTCCTGTCGATGTGGATAGGGGCGTGCTCTCTCTGCTGTTTCCTGAAGTCCACGATTAGCTTCTTCGTTATGTTGACGTTGAGGTTATTTTCCTGGCACCACTCCGCCAGGGCCCTCACCTCCTCCCTGTAGGCTGTTTTGTCATTGTTGGTAATCAAGACTACTACTGTTGTGTCGTCTGCAAACTTGATGATTGAGTTGGAGGTGTGAGTCATGGGTGAACAGGAAGTACAGGAGGGGGCTGAGCACGCACCCTTGTGGGGACCCTGTGTTGAGGATCAGCGAAGTGGAGGTGTTGTTTCCGAACTTCACCACCTGGGGGCGGCCCGTCAGGAAGTCCAGGGCCCAGTTGCACAGGGCGGGGTTCAGACCCAGGACCCCGAGGAGTCTCTCAAAGCACTTCATGATGACAGAATTGAGTGCTACAGGGCGATAGTCATTTAGTTGTTAGCTTCTTGGGTACAGGAACAATGGTGGACATCTTGAAGCATGTGGGGACAGTAGACTGGGATAGGGAGAGATTGAATATGTCCGTAAACACTCCCGCCAGCTGGTCTTACGCATGCTCTGAGGACGCAGCTAGGGATGCCGTCCGGGCCGTTAGCCTTGCGAGGGTTAACACGCTTAAATGTCTTACGCCACGGAGAACAAGAGCCCACAGTCCTTGGGAGCGAGCCACGTCGGTGGAACTGTGTTATCCTCAAAGTGGGCGAAGAAGGTGTTTAGCTTGTCCGGGAGCAAGACTCTGGTTTTCCCTTTGTAATCTGCGATTGTCTGAAGACCCTGCCACATACGTCTCGTGTCTGAGCCGTTGAATTGCAACTCTACTTTGCCTCTGCACTGACATTTTTGTCTGTTTGATTACCTTACGGAGGGAATAACTACACTGTTTGTATTCAATCATATTTGGAATTTGGTATTTTATTGTCGGCATCCCGGAAGGGGGAGTAACAGTGGTCCAGCGTTTTTCCAGCACGAGTACTACAGTCAATGTGTTGATAGAACTTCGGTAGTGTTTTCCTCAAATTTGCTTTGTTAAAATCCCCAGCTACAATAAATGTCGCCTCAGGATATGTAGTTTCCAGTTTGCACAAAGTCCAGTGTAGTTCCTTGAGGGCCGCCGTGGTATCGGCTTGAGGGCGAATATACACGGCTGTGACTATAACCGAAGAGAATTCTCTTGGGAGGTAATACGGTCTGCATTTGATTGTGAGGTATTCTAGGTCGTGCAAACAAAAGAACCTGAGTTTCTGTATGTTATCACAATTACACCATGAGTAGTTAATCATGAAACATACACCACAGCCTTTCTTCTTCCCGGAGAGTTCTTTATTCCTTTCTGCGCGATGAACTGAGAACCCAGCTGGCTGTATGGACAGGGACAGTATATCCAGAGAGAGAGCCATGATTCCGTGAAACAGAGTATGTTATAGCCCCTGATGTCTCTCTGGAAGGAGATCCTCGCCCTGAGCTCATCTACTTTATTATCCAGAGACTGAACATTAGCAAGTAATATACTCGCAAGCGGTGGATGGTGTGCACATCTCCTGAGTCGGACTGGAAGTCCACTCAGAATACCTCTTCACCCACGTCGGCGTCTTGGAGCAGCCTCTGGGATGAGTTCAATTGCCCTGGGGGGGTACGAACAAAGGATCCAATTCGGGAAGGTCGTAATGCTGGTGAATTACCGCCATTATGATATCCAAAAGTTATTTCCGGATGTATGTAATGACACAAAAAACATTCTGGGCTAGTAATGTAAGAAATAACACACAAACAGACAAAATACTGCAAAGTTGCTTAGGAGCTAGAAGCAGAGCTGCCATGTCTATCAGCACTCATTCTCTGTGTTAAAAGTGTGTTAGTATAGTATAGTAATGTATAGTATATTATAGTATAGTACAGTAGCATAGCATGTTATAGTATAGTACAGTAGTATACTACAGTATTATAGTAGTATAGTATAGTACAGTAGTATAGTACAGTAGTATAGTATAGTACCTGGTAATGGTTGAGCTGTCCAGCATGCTGAGGGCTGGGGTAGAATCCTTCACTAGACCGAGGGCTGGGGTAACCAGGTCTGCTAGGCTGCTCAGAGAGGGGGTGACAGATCATGCAGTAAGCATACTGAAGTACACATGGGATAGATAGACTTTCTACAGGTTGTGATCCCCATCTATTGGACAGGGAATGAGAGTCATTGTATCTAGCTACCTAAAATATCTAAGGGGGATACCTAGTCAGTTGTACAACATTGCCTTCAACTGAAATGTGTCTTCTGCTTCTAACCCAACCCCTCTGAATCAGAGAGGTGCGGGGGCTGCCTTAATCAACATCCACGGCCGGGGAACAGTGGGTTAACTGCCTTTGTCAGGGGCAGAATGACAGATTTTTACCTTGTCAGCTCGGGGATTTGATCCAGCAACCTTTTGGTTACTGGGCCAATGCTCTAACCACTAGGACACCTCAGAAATATGTTTACACTGTAACCCCAGTCTTAATCGACTTTTAGATGCAAAGCACCAAGCTATCCTTTGTAGAAATCTTGTACACAATGGCATGCTTGACATGTATCTACATTCCAACCATAGGATGGCGCTCTATCCCATATCCAGAGATAAAATCAGATAAGAAAGCTTTATTATTCTTAGATGAGGAAACTATTTATGGATAATATACAATCCTTACACATAAAAGACACAGACGTTGAATCCCACAAACTAGTAACTAAACTATTAAAAACAAAAAACTAAAGTTTTATGTGTATGCATTGGTTTGAAGCTGAAAAAGCAAGGACATTCACATGAGCACCACAATGCCTACTCCACCCAGGCTCTACCAAGGTTTTTCAGCACACAGCATTCACCTACTACAATAGCAATGTTGGTCTATTGTATACCGAACAAAATTATAGATGCAACATGCAACAATTTCAAAGATTTTACTGAGTTACAGTTCATAGAAGGAAATCTGTCAATTGAAATAAATTCATTATGCCCTAATCTTTAAATTGCACATGACTGAGCAGGGGCACAAAAATGGGTGGCCACTGGGGAGCCAGGCCCAGCCAATCAGAATAAGTTTTGCCCACAAAAGGGCTTCATTACAGACAGAAATACACCCCAGCACCCCCGTCCCCCTCAGACGATCCCACAGGTGAAGAAGCTGGATGTGGACGTCCTGGGCTGGCAACGGTTACACATGGTCTGCGGCTGGCAGGCCGTTTTACAAACATGGTCCTGTTTTATCAATCGCTGTGCTGATCAATGGACAGTTCATTACCTGTCAAATTAAACTGACATTTAATCCGAGTAAAAAATCTCTGTCTTAGGCCAGTTAGGATCACCACTTTATTTTAAGAATGTGAAATGTCAGAATAATAGTAGAGAGAATGATTTATTTGAGCTTTTATTTCTTTCATCACATTCCCAGTGAGAAGTTGACATGCACTCAATTAGTACTCCCTGACGAAGGCCATGCAGCCGAAACGCGTCTGTTTCTATTGAACATGCCATACTAATAAAGGCATTTTAATTAATTATATGAAGAGTGCCTTGGTCCTCCTTTCTTTTTGATGACCAATTTACCCCTTTTACCAAAGAGCACCTTCTATCTACCAAAATGTACTATTGTGTACCTTAGTAGCACTTCCCTTCCTCCTCTTTCTACTAGTATTTGGAAGCATTCCCTTTAAATTGTTTAACTAGGGTCAAACGTTTCAGGTAGCCTTCCACAAGCTTCCCACACTAAGTTGGGTGAATTTTGGCCCATTCCTCCTGACAGAGCTAGTGTAACTGAGTCAGGTTTGTAGGCCTCCTTGCTCGCACACGCTTTTTCAGTTCTGCCCACAAGTTGTCTATGAGATTGAGGTCAGGGCTTTGTGATGGCCACTCCAATACCTTGACTTTGTTGTCCTTAAGCCACAACTTTGGAAGTATGCTTGGGGTCATTGTCCATTTGGAAGACCCATTTGCAACCAAGCTTTAACTTCCTGACTGATGTCTTGAGATGTTGCTTCAATATATCCACATCATTTTCAATCCTCATGATGCCATCTATTTTGTGAAGTGCACCAGTTCCTCCTGCAGCAAAGCACCCCCACAACATGATGCTGCCACCCCCGTGCTCATGGTTGGGATGGTGTTCTTCGGATTGCAAGACTCCCCCTTTTTCCTCCAAACATAGCGATGGTCCTTATGGCCAAACAGTTCTATTTTTGTTTCATCAGACTAGAGGACATCTCTCCAAAAAGTATGATATTTGTCCCCATGTGCAGTTGCAAACCCTAGTCTGGATTTTTTATGGTGGTTTTGGAGCGGTGGCTTCATCCTTGCTGAGCGGCCTTTCAAGTTATGTCGATATAGGACTTGTTTTACTGTGGATATAGATACTTTTGTACCTGTTTCCTCTAGCATCTTCACAAGGTCCTTTGCTGTTGTTCTGGGATTGATTTTCACTTTTCGCACCAAAGTACGTTCATCTCTAGGAGATAGAACGCGTCTCCTTCCTGAGCGGTATGACGGCTGTGTGGTCTCATGGTGTTTATACTTGCGTAATATTGTTTGTCCAGATGAACGTGGTACCTTCAGGTGTTTGGAAATTGTTCCCAAGGATGAACCAGACTTTTAGAGGTGTCCAATTTTTTTTCTGAGGTCTTGGCTGATTTCTTTTGATTTTCCCATGAGGTCAAGCAGAGGCACTGAGTTTGAAGATAGGCCTTGAAATACATCCACAGGTACACCTCCAAATGACTCAAATGATGTCAATTAGCCTATCAGACGCTTCTAAAGCCATGACATCATTTTCTGGAATTTTCCAAGCTGTTTAAAGGCACAGTCAACTTACTGTATGTAAACTTCTGACCCACTGGAATTGTGATACAGTGAATTATAAGTGAAATAATCTGTCTGTAAACAATTGTTGGAAAAATTAATTGTGTCATGCACAAAGTAGATGTCCTAACCGACTTGCCAAAACTATAGTTTGTTAACAAGAAATTTGTGGAGTGGTTGAAAAACGAGTTTTAATGACTCCAACCTAAGTGTATGTAAACTTCCGACTTCAACTGTAGGTAGGGGTGAAGTGACTATGCATAGATAATAAACAGCAAGTAGCATAGTCCGGTGGCCATTTGATTAATTGTTCAGCAGTCTTATGGCTTGGGGGTAGAAGCTGTTAAGGAGCCTTTAGGTCCTAGACTTGGTGCTCCAGTACTGCTTGCCGTGCAGTAGCAGAGAGAACAGTCTATGACTTGGGTGACTGGAGTCTCTGACAATTTTATGGGCTTTCCTGTGACGCCGCCTATTATATAGGTCCTGGATGGCAGGAAGCTTGGCCCCAGTGATGTACTGGGCCGTATGTCCTACCCTCCCTAGCGCCTTACGGTCAGATGCCGAGCAGTTGCCATACCAGGCGTTGCATCACCTGCCATATCAGGTCATGCAACCGGTCAGGATGCTCTCGAGGGTGCAGCTGTAGAACACTCATAAGCTTAAGTTCCATCGCCATCTGGGAACCGGGCCCTGGCTATTACTTCATAGACATGGCTATTTGTATTTATGCAAACATATGGATTGTCCCTTTAAAGAGAAGGGGTGAATATCAACAGCTGATTACATTAAGCAATTCCTGTAAGTGACTCTCAAAGTACTGAATAAGTTGTCTGAGTGAGCATTTGGAATGAAACCCCCCCCCCCCAGACCCTCCTCCAGGTCTTTATTTGTTGATGGCCACTTCCCACTAAGGGGCCGTACGCCGACGTCTTGTTTTGGTCCTGTCCGTATGTCTTTTTAAAATATTTTTTTGGTGGTGTCCAGACCAGCCTTGATTTCAATGTCCACTGACGGGACTCCATAAAAACATGCCACTTTGATACAAGTGACTTTTGGTAGCAGGAGAGCATTTTTTAAACTTACTTTAGGGGGGGTGGGGTTCTTACTTTAGGGGGGTAGGATTAGGGTTCTTACTTTAGGGGGGGTGGGGTTCTTACTTTAGGGGGGTAGGATTAGGGTTCTTACTTTAGGGGGGGCCTCGTCAGAGGCCCCTGAGTCCCAGGACACAGTGACTTGACGTCTCATCTCCATCCTCAGTCTCTCCTCCTGCTGGGCCTTCTCCTCCTCCAGGATTGTACTGCAGGGAACACACAACAGCTTATCATACAGTCATAACACAGACAGTATTATCCATTATTCGGATCTATTACCAAATGTATTATCCATTATCTGTATCTATTACCAAAAGTATTATTCATTATTCAAATCTATTACCAAATGTATTATCCATTACCAAATTTGTTATCCATTATCCCAATCTGGCCCTCAACCATCACGGTCACCTAATAATCCCCAGTTTACAATTGGCTCATTCATCCCCCTCCTCTCCCCTGTAACTATTCCCCAGGTCGTTGCTGCAAATGAGAACGTGTTCTCAGTCAACTTACCTGGTAAAATAACGGTAAAATAAAAATAAAATAAATAAAAAATCCGTATCTATTACCAAAAGTATTATTCATTATTCAAATCTATTACCAAAAGTATTATCCATTATTCGTAACTATTACCAAATGTATTATCCATTATCTGTATCTATTACTATATGTATTATCCATTATTCGTATTTATTACCAAAAGTATTATCCATTATTCGTAACTATTACCAAAAGTATTATCCATTATCCGTATCAAATCAAATCAAATTTATTTATATAGCCCTTCTTACATCAGCTGATATCTCAAAGTGCTGTACAGAAACTCAGCCTAAAACCCCAAACAGCAAGCAATGCAGGTGTAGAAGCACGTATCTATTACTAAATGTATTATCCATTATCTGTATCTATTACTAAATGTATTATCCATTATCTGTATCTATTACTAAATGTATTATCCATTATCTGTATCTATTACTAAATGTATTATCCAAGTTCAATCATCCTCACCCACCAGTAACGTGATTGTCTAATTTACCTCTCAGGAAAATGCTCATCTCCCATGTGTATGCCTCAGAGCCCATGTGCATCCAATCACACCACAACCATGATGACCCACCAGCTCCCCAGTCATATCCACAGCAGTGTGTGTGAAAGTCCTGTACTGTTTCAATAAACTCTCTTTATCAGAGCCAGCAGCTCCACCTCCTTCCTCCTGCCATGGGCAGCCTGTTGTGGTTGGCCCCCGGCCAGTCAGTCTATCAGCCAGCCTACCACTGGACTGGACTGACTGGGAAGTATGATGCTGTGGAACTAACTACCCGGGTTGTGTTCACTAGGGCACACCGTAGCAAAATGTATCTCAAAGGAATGCAAAAAACTGTGTTTCTTATTGGACAGGTTCAGGTAGTCCATCCCTGTTTTATCCCGTTTTCTTCTGTTTGGTGCCTAATGAATGCGACCCAGGGCTAGGCTAGAGGAGAGGCGATTGTAAGGAAGTGTGGAGGGATTCCCTCCTACCTTGTGTTTCCTTTCTCTCCCTGTGAATTGTGGACATAACGTTTTACGTTACTATGGGCTAGAGACAATACGCAGTTCACACTGTACCCAAGAGCTTCAAATGGAGCAAGACCAGCCACGTTCATGATAGCACCTGATGTAACGGATGTGAAATGGCTAGCTAGTTAGCGGGTACGCGCTACTAGCGTTTCAATCAGTTACGTCACTTGCTCTGAAACCTAGAAGTAGTGTTGCACCTTGTGTTGCGCTTTCTTCCACTGCAAACCAACCATTCCAGTGTTTTTAGTTTTTATTTTACTTGCTGTGTTGTATTCACTTCGCCGCCATGGCCTTTTTATATTTTTATTTATTTATACATATATTTGTTTGCCTTCACCTCCCTTATCTCACCTCACTTGCTCACATTGTATATAGACTTATTTTTTTCACTGTATTATTGACTATATGTTTGTTTTACTCCATGTGTAACTATGTGTTGTTGTATGTGTCGAACTGCTTTGCTTTATCTTGGCCAGGTCGCAATTGTAAATGAGAACGTGTTCTCAATTTGCCTACCTGGTTAAATAAAGGTTAAATAAAAATAAATAAAATAAAACCTTGCTCTGCAAGGGCCGCGGCCTTTGTGGAGCGATGGGTAACGATGCTTCGTGGGCGACCGTTGTTGATGTGTGCAGAGGGTCCCTGGTTCGCGCCCGTGTTGGGGCGAGGGGACGGTTTAAAGTTATACTGTTACATTGATGCTGTTGACCCGGATCACTGGTTGCTGCGGAAAAGGAGGAGGTTGAAAGGGGGGTGAGTGTAACGGATGTGAAATGGCTAGCTAGTTAGCGGGTACGCGCTACTAGCGTTTCAATCAGTTACGTCACTTGATCTGAAACCTAGAAGTAGTGTTGCACCTTGCTCTGCAAGGGCCGCGGCCTTTGTGGAGCGATGGGTAACGATGCTTCGTGGGCGACCGTTGTTGATGTGTGCAGAGGGTCCCTGGTTCGCACCCGTGTTGGGGCGAGGGTACGGTTTAAAGTTATACTGTTACACTGACAGACAGGCAGGCAGGCAGGCAGACAGACACCTATAGCGGCACGTAGCCTAGTGGTTAGAGCGTTGTGCAGTTAACCCACTGTTCCCTGAGAGCCGAAGACGTGGATGTTGATTAAGGCAGCCCCCCACACCTCTCTGATTCAGAGGGATTGATTAAGACAGCCCCCCACACCTCTCTGATTCAGAGGGATTGATTAAGACAGCCCCCCCACACCTCTCTGATTCAGAGGGGTTGGGTTAAATGTGGAAGACACATTTCAGTTGAATGCATTCAGTTGTACAACTGACTAGGTATCCCCCTTTCCCTAATAGGAACACAGTAACAGGGTAACTATCACCCAAACCATGCAGCAAAGACCTTTGATAGACAACCAACAACACTATACACACCCTCTCCCTCTATACACACCTTCTATCTCTAATCTCTCCCTCTCTAATCTCTCCCTCTCTAATCTCTCCCTCTCTAATCTCTCCCTCTATCTTCTCCCAAAACATACCCACTGCTCGACATATGGCTTTGGAAATGGGTCTGTGTTGAACATGGGTCCAGTAGAATGTAAACTATTATCTTGCAGGGACACGAGTCACACAGCCCAGTCGGTCTAAAGTTAACGGCCCAGTCGGTCTAAAGTTAACGGCCCAGTCGGTCTAAAGTTAACGGCCCAGTCGGTCTAAAGTTAACCGGACGGACGGACGGACGGACGGACGGACGGACGGACAGACAGACAGACAGACAGACAGACAGACAGACAGACAGACAGACAGACAGACAGACAGACAGACAGACAGACAGACAGACAGACAGACAGACAGGTTCTCACATACTCTAGGACTTTATCAACGAACAGACAGACAGACAGCCACCGTGCTTCTACACCTGCATTGCTTGCTGTTTGGGATTTTAGGCTGGGTTTCTGTACAGCACTTTGTGACATCAGCTGATGTAAGAAGGGCTTTATAAATACATTTGATTGATTGATTGACAGGTTCTCACATACTAAGGCCAATGGCCCATGGGATAGGTAAGGCAATAAATCCACCACAAAAGGGCTGCGTCTCAAATGGGCCTATAGGGCTCTAGTCTAAAGGTAGTGTGCTATATAGGGATTAGGGTGCCATTTGGGATGCAGTCGTGGACTACCCACAGAAATGTACCCACACACACCCTCTAATGTGGCTTTGCTTCAGCTAGTCTAAAAGATCTATATACATCACACTTCATCCACCTACCATGGATTTGATTGACATAGATAGACCATTGAAGTGCATTGTGTGCTGATAATTGATAGTCTCTATTGGGAATATGGCATCAACCTGTTGCCTCTTTCTATTTAACTAGGCACGTCAGTTAAGAACAAATTCTTATTTACAATGACGGCCTACCCCGGCCAAACCCCTAAACAGGACAACAGTGGGCCAAATTGTGTGCTGCCCTATGGGACCTCTGATCACGGACGGTTGTAATACAGCCCGGGTTCAAACCAGGGTCTGTAGTGACGCCTCTAGCACAATGTAGTGCCTTAGACCGCTGTGCCACTCGGGAACCCCACTCTTACTTGGATTACAACTTAAGTAGCTGAGACCACTCTGTTTCTAAACTTACTGAAGTGTCCTGTACACTAATACATGAAACAGTGACCTCTTGTGTAGCAATGTGGAACATTTATTTTAACCTTTATTTAACTAGGCAAGTCAGTTGAGAACAAATTCTTATTTACTATGACAGCCTACCGGGGAACAGTGGGTTAACTGCAGTGTTCAAGGGAGAACAAATTCTTATTTACTATGACGGCCTACCGGGGAACAGTGGGTTAACTGTCTTGTTCAAGGGCAGAACGACAGATTTTTACCTTGTCAGCTCAGGGATTTGATCAAGCAACCTTTCGGTTACTGGCCCAACACTCTTGGCCTCCTGCCGCCCCAACATAATTCTTCCAGAGCTATAAAGCAGGGACACTGTGTGTGAAAGAACACTGCCAAGCACGTATGAGGCGTTTCTTCTAGACGGTTTCGTTTTTTCGCCCCCTACTAATGGTTAGGGTGAGGAATAGGTTAGTTAAGCTGATCCTAGATCTGTGCTTAAAGGCACCTTTTATCCTGAGGCATATACTTCACCAGAGCCTACATTAATGCAGCATCTCAGAGTAGGAGTGCTGGTCTTGGGTCAGGTCCTCCCTGTCCCAGTATACTTATTCATTAGGATTGTAAAGGAAAGCAATGCACTTCCGACCCCTGAACTTCTCCCTCCAGAGGTACTGACCTGAGCTGGGTTTTGAGTTCTGTGAAGCGGGGTCTCTTGCTGGGGTCGTAGGCCCAGCACTTGGTCATCAGGCTGTACAGGGTGGGAGGGCAGTTGTGGGGCATGGCCAGACGCTCTCCGTTCTCTATCCGCCCGATGACATCGTTGTTCTTCACCCCCTGGAAGGGCTTGATACCGTACATGAGGATCTCCCACATGCACACACCTGGAGAGGAGGGGAGGGGAAGGAGGGGAGGATAGGAGAGGTGAGGAGAAGGATGGGAGGAGAGGAGAGAAGAGGGGAGGAGAGGGGAGGGGAGGAGAGGGAAGGAGAGAGGAGGAGAGGGGAGACGAGGGGAGGACAGGAGAGGGAAGGAGAGGGGAGGAGAGAGGAGGAGGGGAGGAGAGGGAAGGAGATAGGAGGGGAAGAGTGGGGAGGAGAGGGAAGGGGGGAGAGGGAGAATAGGAGAGAGGAGGGCAGGAGGGGAGAGAACAGGGCAGGAGGGGAGTGGGGAGGAGAAGAGGGGAGGGCGGGAGAGAGGAGGAGAGGAGGGGAGAATAGGAGAGAGGAGGGCAGGAGGGGAGGGAGGAGGGCAGGAGTGGAGTGGGGAGGAGAGGAGAGAGGAAAGGAGTGGGGAGGAGAGGAGGGGAGGTCAGGAGAGAGGAGAGGAGAGAGGAAAGGAGTGGGGAGGAGAGGAGGGGAGGAGAGGAGGGGAGGTCAGGAGAGAGGAGGAGAGGAGGGGAGGGGAGGAGAGAGGAGGAGAGGAGAGAGGAGAGGAGGAACGAAGAGAGGAGGGAGGATGGGAGTGGGGAGGAGAGAGGAGAGGGAATGAGAGAGGAGAGGGAAGGAGAGAGGAGAGGAGTGGAGGAGAGGAGGGGAGGGGTGGGGAGGGGGGAAAGACTGTAAGGACAGGCTATACATATGACAGAGACAGACACAAACACGAACACACAGGAGTTGATAGCTAGATGTGTGTAATCTGCAGCTGCCAAACTCACCAAACATCCACACATCGCTGGCTGAGGTAAAGCGTCTGAAGTTGATGGATTCTGGAGCCATCCATTTGATTGGAAGTTTCCCCTTGGAAGCTGAAAAAAGGTTGGACATTGAGACAAAACCCATGTGTGCTTCAGCGTGTAGAGATTCTGCAATGGCTTTCACAACCAGCAGATGGTGCAAAAAACATCAGCCTGGAAGTCAGTGGGTTTGTACCAGAGACCGTATTAAACAGGTTTGTACCAGAGACCGTATTAAACAGGTTTGTACCAGAGACCGTATTAAACAGGTTTGTACCAGAGACCGTATTAAACAGGTTTGTACCAGAGACAGTATTAAACAGGTTTGTACCAGAGACCGTATTAAACAGGTTTGTACCTTTGTAGTAGGAGCTGTCCTCCATGTAACGCGAGAGGCCAAAGTCTCCCAGCATCACACAGTCTGTGGAAGACACTAGCACGTTCCTGGCAGCAATGTCCCTGGAGACGTTCACACAAAGAGATAATAACTATCAATTCTGGAAAACCTGGAGATTTTGGAAAGTTTCTGGAATTCTGCAAACTGTACATTGAGTACTTAAATATTGACAGCGTGGCACAAATAAATATATTAGAAAATGAAAGCTTAACATAATCTTAAAGTGTCTACATCAACCTAAATAGCAGGATATAATGGGTGGTGGTCTGACCTATGGACAAAGCGTTTGCTCTCCAGGTAGGCCAAGGCTGTGCTGAGCTGGTGGGAGAACAGGATCAGCGTTGACAGGTCCAGGTTGTACTTCCTTACTTGTAAAAAGGACCTCAACTGGAAGATGAAAAACGTCAATAAGATTGATCCTCTTTGTTTTTCCAGAGATAGGTGGACGACAGAGGAAACTGTTTCCAAACGTGTTCCTGTCTTCTGGGATCTCCCATCTATTACAAGAATGACAACAACACCTCTGCATACTGTACGTAGCCTATCTATCAAAACATACTCTGTGTTTGTATGGTTCACTGTCAACCCAACCGCCAGGACACCTCACCTCTCCCATCGTGCACAGCTCCATGATGATCCACACTGGGTTCTCTGTGATCACACCGATCAGCTTCACTATGTGGGGGTGGTCGAACTGACGCATGGTCACTGAGGAACACACATCACAAAGGGGTGTGAGGATTTCACCAAACAGTTAAGAACTAGAGTGGAAAGATGTAGACTAACATTTGATTACCCCACCCCCAAAATATAAATAAAATAAAAACATTTAATTGAGCATGTTCAAAGGAACAGAGAAAGGCTCCCTGGGATAGGTCTAACACAGACTCAAATGTCACTGCTCTTAGTTCACAAATATTGTCAATTTGCATCCCAAATGGCACCCTATTCCCTACATAGGGCACTAGGGTGAATTTTGGAACAAAGCCAATGTTTACAGTTACCAGCTTCATTAAATTGAACATATTCCCTCATCTGCCTGGGAACACTGTAAACACAGTGAGCAAAGCAACCTGAGACTACCATCAGGCAGTGTGTGTGTGTGACTGTGTGTGTGTGTGTGTGTGTGTGTGTGTGTGTGCATACATGGCAACCAGCAGCAGCTGCAATCACCCTCAGTCCCATTACAGTGACACAGCACTAGCTTACACTACAATTCAGCACACTCACATGCTTCCTGAAGGAACTTCTCACGCACGCTGTCCGACGTGGAGTTCTTGCATGTTTTAATGGCCACGCTCAGAGTGGGATTCTCCTGGAAGTCAGACACAAGACAAAACATTGGGTCAGTTTATGTTCAAGACAATATTGAACATATAAATGAGTAGAGAGATGTGTTTAGCTAGATGGTTACAGTCGGGTGAAATTGAGAGGAACACGTGGGGATTGAGGTTGAGAGGAGAGATGTGTTTAGCTAGATGGTTACAGTCGGGTGAAATTGAGAGGTTGGGGATTGAGGGTGAGAGGAGAGATGCTTTGTCTGCATTTAGCCAGACAGATACAGTATTATTTATTTGTTAGAGTACTACATACTTGTTATGTAATATATACAGTACCAGTCAAAAGTTTGGACACACCTACTCATTCAAGGGTTTTTCTTTCTTTATTTTAACACATTTTGTTGTTGTTGAGAAAATAGTAAAATAAAGGAAAACCCTTGAAGGAGTAGGTGTGTCCAAACTTTTGACTGGTTCTGTACTTATCCAATACTATATACTTGTTAAAATACTATATACTTGTTACGGTACTATATACTTTTTACAGTACTATATACTTGTTACGGTACTATTTACCGGGCTGTTGTAGACTCCCTGGTGGACGTCTCCAAACTGTCCCTCTCCGATGCAGCGTCCCAGCTCTATCCGGTCTCTCTGGATCTCATAGTCCCTGGCTGGGGAGGGAAAGATGACCCCTGTTAGTTGTGTGGTGTGGTATAGTGTGGTGTTGTGTGGTTCGGTATGGTGTGGGTGTGTGCGTTTATGTACGCGTGTGAGCAAAGCCACAGATGGATGGGTAACCCAAGTCAGGAGGAGCTGATGAGGTCATTTTGGTTGTTAATAATAACAGCAAGAAGCCTTGGCTGTATTTTGACTGCAGTAGACAGTAGTACTCTATTAAATACTGTATATATACACTACATGACCAAAAGTATGTGGACACCTGCTTGTCGAAGATCCATTCCAAAATCATGGGCATTAATATGAAGTTGGTCCCCCTTTGCTGCTATAACAGCCTCAACTCTTCTGAGGAGGCTTTCCACTAGATGTTGAGGTCGGGCACTGATGTTGGGCAATTAGGCCTGGCTCGCTGTAGGCGTTCCAATTCATCCCAAAAAGTATGTTTGATTGGGTTGAAGTCAGGGCTCTGTGCAGGCCAGTCAAGTTCTTCCACACTGATCTCGAATAAACCATTTCTGTATGGACTTCACTTTGTGCACGGGAACATTGTCATGCTCCACAAAACTTTATAGTTGGCACTATGCATTGGGGCAGGTAATGTTCTCATGGCTTCCGCCAAACCCAGATTAGTCTGTCGGACTGCCAGATGGTGAAGTGTGATTCATCACTCCAGAGAACGTGTTTCCACTGCTCCAGAGTCCCATGGCAGCGAGCGTTACACCACTCCAGCAATCTCTTGGCATTGCACATGGTGATCTTAGGCTTGTGTGCGGCAGCTCGGCCATGCAAACCCATTTCATGAAGCTCCCGAAGAACAGTTATTGTGCTGACGTTGCTTCCAGAGGCAGGTTGGAGCTCGGTAGTGAGTGTTGCAACCGAGGACAGATGACTTTTCCATGCTACGTGCTTCAGCACTCTGCGGTCCCGTTCTGTGAGCTTGTGTGGCCTACCATTTTGCAGCTGAGCCATTGTTGCTCCTAGACGTTTCCACTTCACAATAA